>NW_024535015.1:0-49436 GCF_016097555.1 Gigantopelta aegis
AATCGGGATCTTAAGTGAGGTTTACCTGTTGGTTTCAACTCAACCTGGCTGGTATTTCAAAACGGTACGTACAGGCAATCGATCTTGAACTAGAGGTTTACCTGTTGGTTTCAACTCAACCTGGCATGGTATTTCAAACGGTGCGTACAGGCAATCGTCTGTGGACTAGAGTTTACCTGTTGGTTTCCACTCACCCTGGCAATGGTTGTCAAACGTACGTAGAGGCAATCGATCTATGAACGTAGAGGTTTACGCTGTTGGTTTCAATCAACCTGTCAAATGGTATTTCAGAACGTACGTATCGGCCTCTATCTGTGCCCGTAGAGGTTTACCTGTTGGTTCAACTCACACTGGCAATGGATTTCAAAACGGTACGGACAGGCAGCGATCTGTGAACGTAGCGGTTTTACCTGTTGGTTCACTCCACCTGGCATGGTCTCAAAACGGTACGTCAGGCATCGATCGTGAAACGTAAGTACCTGTGGTTTCAACTCACCTGGCATGGTTTTCAACACGGACGTATCACATCTATGAACGTAGAGGTTTCCTGTTGGTTTCCACATACAACCTGGCAATGATGCAAACGGTACGTACCGGCAATCCCGTCTATGAACGTAGAGGTTTACCTGTTGGTTTCAACTCAACCTGGCAATGGTTTTCAAAACGGTACGTCCAGGCAATCGATCTATGCACTTAGAGTTTATCCTGTTGGTTTCAACTCACCTGGCAATGGTATTTCACAACTTACGTACAGGCATCGATCTGTGAACTAGAGGTTTACCTGTTTTGTTTCACCTCACGTGGCAATGGTATATTTCAAACGGGTACGTACAGGCAATCATCTTGAACGTATAGGTTTCCCCTGTTGGTTTCAACTCACCTGGCAATGGTATTTCAAACGGTACGTACAGGCAATCGATCTGTGAACGTAGAGGTTTACCCTTTGGTTTCCAAACTTCCCTGGCAATGGTATTTGCAAACGGTACGTACGGC
Source organism: Gigantopelta aegis (assembly GCF_016097555.1). Lineage (NCBI taxonomy): Eukaryota > Metazoa > Mollusca > Gastropoda > Neomphalida > Peltospiridae > Gigantopelta > Gigantopelta aegis. Next base: position 994 of record NW_024535015.1, read on the forward strand.
ATCCTCTATTAACTAGAGGTTTACCTTTGTTTCAACTCACCTGGCATGGTATTTCAAAACGGACGTACCGCATCGCTATGACCTAGAGGTTTACCTGTTGGTTTAAACTCAACTGGCATGGTATTTCAACGGACTTACGGCATCGTCTATACTCACTTCCTGTTGTTTCACTCAACCTGGCAAATGAGAATAATTTTCAACTGTACGTAGAGGCAATCATCATGACGTATCGGTTTACCTGTTGGTTTCACTCAACCTGGCAATAGTAATTTCAAACGGTACGTATGGCAGCGATCTATGAACGTAGAGGTTTACCTGTTTGTTTCATTCACCTGGCCATGTATTCAAAACGTACTACGCAATCGATCTATACCGTAGAGGTTTACCTGTTGTGTTTCAAACTCCACCTGGCATGGGTAGTTCAAAACGGTACGTACAGGGAATCGATCTGTGACCGTAGAGGTTTCCCTGTTGTTTCATTCAACTCCACCTGGCAATGGTATTGTCAAAACGGACGTAATGCAATCGATCTATGAACGTAGAGGTTTACCTTTTTGTTTCAACTAACCTGGCAATGGTATTTCAACGTACGTAAGGCAATCGATCTATGAACGTAGAGGTTACCTGTTGGTTTCAACTCACCTGGCAATGGTATTTCAAACAAACGGTACGTAAGGCAATCGATCTGAACGTAGAGGTTACCTGTGGTTTCAACTCACTGGCAATGGTATTTCAAAACGGTACGTACAGGCAAATCGATCTATGAACGTACTTTACCTGTTTTTCAACTCAACCTGGCAATGGTATTTCAAACGGTACGTACAGGCAATCGATCTATGAACGTGAGGTTTACCTGTTGGTTTCAACTCAACCTGGCAATGGTATTTCCACAACGGTACTTACAGGCAATCGATATATGAACGTAGAAGTTTACCTGTTGGTTTTAACTCACCTGGCAATGTTATTTCAACACGGTACGGTACAGGCAATCCATCTATGAACGTAGAGGTTTACCTGTTGTTTACCTCACCTGGCAATGGTTTTTCAAACGGTACGTACAGGCAACCATCTGTGACGTAGAGGTTTACCTGTTGGTTTCAACTCAACCTGCATGGTATTTCAAAACGGTAACGTACAGGCATCCATCTGTGACGTAGAGGTTTACCTGTTGTTTCAACTCAACCTGGCAATGGTATTTCAAAACGGTACGTACAGGCAATCGATCTGTAACGTAGAGGTTTACCTGTGGTTTCAACCACCTGGCATGGTAGTTCAAACGGTACGTACTCAATCGATCTATGACGTAGAGTTACCTGTTGGTTTCAACTTCAACCCTGGCAATGGTATTTCAAACGGTACGTAAGGGATCGTCTATGAACGTTAGAGGTTACCTGTTTTGTTTTCAACGCCACCTGGCAATGGTATTTCAAACGTATCGTACAGGCCATCGATCTATGACGTGCGGGTTCTTTTTTGTTTCAACTCAACCCTGGCAATGGTATTTCAAAAACGGTAGATAGAGCATCGATCTATGAACGTAAGCGTTTACCTGTTGGTTTCACTCACCTGCAGGGTAATTTCAAAACGGTCCCAGGCAATCGATCTATGAACTAGAGGTTTACCTGTTGGTTCAACTCAACCTGGCATGGTGTTCAAAAACGGTACGTACATGCATCGATCTCTGAAACGTAGAGGGTTTAACCTGTTGTTTCACTCAACCTGGCAATGGTATTTTCAACGGTACGTACGGCAATCCCTCGTATGAACGTAGAGGTTTACCCTGTTGGTTTTCAACTTCACCTGGCAATGGTAATTTTCAAAAACGGTCTACAGGCATGGATCTGTGACGTAGAGGTTTACCTTTTGGTTTCAACTCCCTGCAATGTATTTCAAACGGTACTACACAGGCCATCGATCTATGAACGTAGAGGTTTACCTGTTGGGTTCACTAACCTGGCAATGGATTATTCAAAAGGTACGTACAGGCATCTCTGTGACGTGATGTTTTTACCGTTGGGTTTCAACTCACCTGGCAATTGGTATTTCAACGAGTACGTACAGGCCATCCACTATGATCGATGAGGTTTACCTGTTGGTTCAAATCACCTGGCAATGGTATTTCAAAACGGTACTTACAGGCCTCCATCTGTGAACGTATAGGTTTACCCCTGTTGGTTTCAACTCAACCTGGCAATGGTATTTTCAATACGGTACGTACAAGCATCGATCTGTAACGTAGAGGTCTTAACTGTGGTTTCACTCACCTGGCAATGGGTATCGCACAACGGTCACGTCCGGCAAATCGATCTATGACCGTAGAGGTTTAACCCGTTATGTCAACTCAACCTCAATGGTTTTCCAAACGAGTACGTACAGGGCAATCGATCTGTGAACGTAAGGTTTTACCCTGGTGGTTTCAACTCAACCTGCAATGGTATTCAAAACGGTACGTATAGACACGACTGTGCACGTAGAGGTTTTACTGTGGTTTCAACTCAACCTGGCAATGTATTTCGACAACGGTACGTAAGTCAATCCATCTATGAACGTAGAGGTTTCCTTTGGTGTTCACTCAAACCGGCAATGTATTTCAAAACGTACGTACAGGCAATCGATCTATGAACGTAGAGGTTTACCTGTTGTTTTTCCAACTCAACTGGCATGGTATTTCAAACGGTCGTACATCACTCGATCTAATGAACGGTAAGGTTTACCTGTTGGTTTCAACTCATCCTGCAAGGTTTTCAAAACGGTACGTACAGGCATGATCGATCTGTGAACGTGAGGTTTACCTTTGGTTTTCACTCAACCTGGCAATGGTATTTCCAAAGACGGTACGTCAGAGCAAATCCGTCTGAACGTAGAGGTTTACACCTGTTGGTTCAACTAATCCTCAATGGTATTTCAAACGGTACTATAGGGCAATCGATCTATGAACGTAGAGGTTTACCTCTTGTTTCAACTCAACCTCAGGTAATTTCAAAAACGGTACGTAACTAGTTATGGCAATCCTGCTATTTCCTTAATGACACGCTTCCCCTCGTCGGGTCATGCCTACTTCCTTTCCCATCCCCCTTATTTATATTATTAGGTCCCACTGGCCCTCCACTGATCCTCTCTAATCTAATCATAAAAGTGGACCATCCATTGATCGCAAATACAGAGGCAGCTACGCGATGGTGGCTACAGCCAAGCGTGTGGACACAGAGAATAGCAGTGGGTGTTGGAGACAGGGCACAACACAAAACACAAGAACAATCGTCAGTCAATGTGCCGACACCACATGGAAGCTAGTAACAAAAAGGGACGGCAGTCGATAATAAGAGGCAAGGATGAAGGCACGTAGTTGGTGAAACAGGAGGATCTTCTTACACGACCCCAAAATCCCAAACAATATGGAAAAAAGGGAGTAGCAAAAAAAAGGAACATACCGGAAGTAGAGCCGTATTGGAGGACTAGAGATCAAGACAATGGGAGAATTCGACATGCCAATGTAGACTGGTACTTAATAATGGGCCAGTAGGGTGAGGCAAGACCCCATACATGACGTAGAAGACGTACGAGCAGAAAGACTAGAAATACCATGTGTGAGGAAAAAGAAGGGGGAAAAAGAAGGAGTACTTCTCTAAGCATGCTCGGTCAGACTATGCTTCAACGAAGAGTGTCCACCATCCTCTCAAGAAAATGAAAAGCACATGCATGCCTTGGGAGACGAATACGAAGAGATGTGTAAACTGAACATCATACAATCATGGAATGTTAGTCAAGGATTAATCATGTACAAAGACATGAAACACGGGGATCTTGAAATGCGTGTCACGCAATAGTGTGGTGGAGCACGAGAAATGAAGGTGGAAAAGTCCGCGGAATCAAAAACGGAATTGAAAAAAGACTAGAAGAGAGGATAAGAAAATAAGGCAGAAAAAGTCTCGGGGCGGGAACAAAAGGAAGTGGAGGTGACAAACGAAGGACGAAAGAGGGCATCCATCTGAAGGACAGGAAGCTCAAGTGGTCAGCGGAGCCCGCGGAGGGAGTAAACACTCAGAGCGAACAAGGCAGGTGCATAAGTGCAACCAATGGAGTTCAAAGGGTAATAACATCCGGATAAGTTCGTCAGTTGAACTGGCGGTAGGTGGAAATACGTAACAAGACTAACAGGCGGATTTGTATTACAGATAAAGGTAACAAGTCAGATACAAAGAGCAAGGGATCAGTCGAAGACCCGGGGATAGGCTAAAGAAGAGGAACGGGTACGGGACCCAAAAACTCGGCACGCCTCCGCGATACAGTACAGAGGAAAAAGTGCTTACGTGGACTAAAAGGGAAGCGGTTCGGGCGCAGAGGACAGAGAACGGGGTGGTCAAAGGATGTTTGTGGGAAAAAGACACTCGCACAGGACAGACGGGCGCTCCGAAAGGGATAAACGTGACTCAGCCCAATGATACCCAGCACGCGCGGTCTAACGCAGCTTCATACGTGGTAACACACACGCGCCTGTGAGAGTGGGCAGTCCATGGCAGATCTCCTAGGGGCGAAGGCAAAAGGTGAAAGGGAACAAACTGTTGGTAGGCGATAACAAACTTAGAGCTGTGAAAGCACGCGGTCGACATCCACACAAGGAATAGAAGACAACACCATCTGGTGGGGCAATGGGGGGAAAAGCAAAGAGATAGGGAATGGGAGGGAAAGGGAGAAAGGGGGAGAGGGCTAACGGAATCGGGGGCAGAAGTCGGAATTAAAAGGAGGAGAGGAGGGAAACGGGGGGTGAAAAAGAAAGTGGAAATCGGGGATGTAAAACAGTAGGAAAGAAGAGGGGAAGGGGTGGAAGGGGGGGGTAAAAAAAAGGAAAAGGGAGGGAAAAAAGGGAATAAGAGAGGAGAGAAGGAAAAAGGGGGAAATGGGTGGGGGAATTGAAGAAAGGGGAGGGAGTCGGGAAACACCGGTCAGAAGTTCAAAAACGAAATAACACGGGGTGAGCCAGCTTCTGTCATAAGGGCGACCGTCATCAATTACTACAGCGCTAAGGCCAGGCGTGAATCTTGATCCCTAGACAGGTCTGCGTCGCATAGGAGTCTGTCCGGACATGTTCGTGAAATATAGGGGTAAAGGGATATGCTTCTCCGTTCTACTATGCCCAAAAGAGGTCATATAGTTTGGTCGACAGAGAGAGACATATATATCAGTCATAACGAGCGCCATATGGGCGGGGAAACGCACAAACATGGAAATGGGCCCTCTGAAGACAAAACATGGTGAAAGGAGAGGACATCCGCTCGCCAACACCTACAATACGACAGGATAGGGTACACAATGGTGCGGTATGTCATCAAAAAGTGTGTAGACAACTTGACGGGTAACAGCGATAGAAAAGGTAATGAGTCCACTAGGACACACATCACTCTATAGGCACGGCCTCAGGAGGGGGCTAGGCTCTGGTTAATAAAGGGAATAAGGTGTCAACAGAACCCGGGTGCAGTGGTAGCGAGGAGGAAACGGGAGTAGCACAGTCATCAAGAGAGAAAAATGCCGTCGTTAATGCGGTGCTTATGGAAAAGATGAAACAATGGGGTAGTACGCTAGGAACCCTGCTGGTCCTTTTCCACCAGCCAAGCCAGAGAGCGATGACGAGGGGGAAGGGGGAGGTATATACACAGAAAAGGGACCGGGGGGTGGGGGACAACAGATTAGTAAATCACGGGAGTTGTTGGGCAGGCCTGGGGGGGTACACGAGTATGAGAGTATCAACAAGCAACTGCTGGGTAGGTGTGCAAAGCGGTACCATGACAGAGGAGAAGTGACTAGACATAGACGGTGGTGATAACACCTGGGGATTGCTGAGCACATAGGATGGTAAATACCGTGCAGAACAGCAGAACCGGAGGGCTTCTAGCAGGGAAGACTTACAACGTGGGGAGGGAGGAGGTGGAAATCAACCGAATGGGGACGGGAGGGGGCGCATCTAGAGGTTAGCGGGTGTACTGCGAGGTGAAGAAAGTTGGTGTAAGACACGCCGGTTAAAAGATGACTGAGAAGCAAAAGGAGGTACTACGCAAAAGCGCGTACCTGAGTAAGGGAAGTACACACACAAAGGGGAGTAAGCGGGAAAAGTCACAAAAAGAGAACGGGAGGAACCAAGTACGTAGTGGACGCAGAGTAAACATAAAAGAGTAACGTCGGGTCACTAGGGGAGAACAACTGCGGGAAGGTCAGAGGACACAGCAAAGAAATTGGAAAAAAAGTGGTGGTATGACACGTAAAGGGGAGTAATACGTGATGGGAGTTGTGTCAAGAGAAAGGGCAACTAGGGTGAGAAGGGCAAGGGGAGGCGTAATGAGTAATAGTAATGGAAGCACAGTTCGACGACCTCAGTTAAAAGGATATATGGTGGGGAGGACAGAAAACAGTAGTGTAAAGAAAGCTCACTGTAAGCCAACAGGAGATGAAGGTGGAAGAAATTGGAGTACAGGAAAAGGAGAGACGAATGGAACGGAAGGGAATGGGTAATGGAAGAACAGGTGGTAGCAGGAGAAGAACAAGGAAGAATAAACAAGACAGATCTATGAACAGGGAAGTGGAGAACAAAGGGGGTTCAGCGAGAAGGGAAAAATGAGGAAAAAAGCAAGAAAAGGAGGGTAAAAAGAAGAAAAGAGAGAGGGAAAGGGAAAGAAAGTCAAAGATAAGGGAGAAGACGAACAATAAGAAGAGAACAGAGGATATTTCAGAACAACAAAATAGGAACGGAAGAAGTGAGTCAATAAGGAAGTACAAAGAGTAAAAATCGAAGACAGAAAGGAACATCGGACAAAGGTAAGGTGAAAAAGGGGAAAAGAGAGAGGAAGAGGAAGAGGGTTGCGCAGGTGTAAGGGGGAAGGAAAATAAAAATACAAAGTGGAACGACGCATGAGGGTCAGAGGTAAAAGAGGCAAAGATATGAGCAATAGACAGGAGAGAGAACACCTAGATTAGTCGAAACGTGACGTGAAGGAGAGACTAAAACAAGTAGGCGCAAAAGCAAAAGGTACGAGGAGCTGCTGAAGAAAAGGCACCGACAAGATGACGAATAGACAGTAAAAAAAGAAGGGGGGGACAGAGGGACGAAAAAACAGGGGGAGATGAGGAAGTAAGCGAAACGGAAAGAGGACAGAAGAGAACAACTAGAATTCACAGAAAGGGGACCGTACGGGCATAAGCCGTAGAAGAAAGGCTCAATAAAAACAAAAGGAAAAGAAGGCGACGAGATATAGGAAGGGGATACAGTAAGAGACTGGGAACAAGTCAAAAAGAACGGGAACGAGACAAACTTTGTTAGAAATAGAGGGAGGTAGAAAAAACACAACGAGAAAACACACGAATGTGAAGACGACGAGGCTGGTAAATCTGCAGAAATTAAAAAATAAGGGGGGGAAGGACATAGAACAAGAAGAGAACTCAGTACATCCAAAAAGTAAAGATTCATGTTGGCAAAAAGACAAGGGAGTTAGTGGTGTAAACAAAAAAGGAGAAGTCACTAGTTAAGAGAGGCTGGCGGAACATGGAGTATCAAGGGAGAGGATAACACACAGGGAGTAGGAGAAAGAGAGATTAGATGGAACTAAGATCGCTGATGCGGGGAGAAGATTCAGAAACAAGGGTACGTGTCCAAGCAGTGTGCAGGTAAGTAAGAAAGAAACTAACTGAGGATACAGAGCTCGAGAGAGCACACCAATAGCCATAATGGAGACATAAGGGAAGGAAGGGCAGGTGGAAACATGAAATAAAAACAGTATAAAAGTAGGATAGCAATAGAGGCACTGAAGTGGAGGAAATAAGAATAATAACGGGAATAACTAAGGTGAGATATACACATAAAGAAGGAAAAAACACTCACATGGGAGGTAAGGGGTGTACAATATTGTGGGGGATGATGCAAGTGAAGACCAATCACAGGAGTAAAAAGCGAAGTGGGGATAGAATGTGATTGGTGACGAGAAAGAAGCGACACAGGTATGTAGAAAGAAAAAAGACGAGAAAGCAAAGGTAGGAACATAAAGTGTGAGAAGGAGAAGAGAGAGTGAGCAAGAGTGAAAAAACTAAATACCAGAGAGAAGAAAGGAAAGAAGAGCAATTTCGGTTTGGTCGAACTGGAAAGAATAGCAACGGAAGAAGCTACAAACAAAGGAAAGAGGAAAGAAACGAGACAGGGAGGAGGTAAGGAGTGATGGACGAAAAAGGAAGAGAGGAAGAAAGAAAAAGGTAGAGTGAGAGAAATGGATACGTAGGATAGGGGAAGAGGGAGGGGCACGAAAAGAAAATAAGCATGATGGGTCAAGAGGGAGAGGAGGGCAGCGTGTGACAAAGGGGAGAGACAAAACGGGTTACCAGAAATGGCGGAAGCAACAAACGTGGAGATAATAAGGTGGATGGGGAAAGAGAATTGTGAAATACATGGATTAGGGACATAGAGTTAAATAGGTGGGAGGGGTGAAGGTGCACGTGTCGGGAAAGTACAAGACACAGAAACAAGTGGGGGCTACTCGATCAAAACACGAGTGGAGTCATGGAGGCGTACAGAGAACAGAATAAAAGGAGATAAAAGCCGATGGTAGAAGAAAAGAAGAGAACAAGCAGCGATAACGGACAAGGGGGGGGTGGAGGAACAGTTAGAAGGGTAGCCAGAAATGGGCCGGACAAAGAGGCGCAGAGAAAAGGAGACGTGATCAAGGACGATCTAGAAGAGGAATCAAAAATGAGGCCGCGGACTGGATTGGGGAAAGTTCCTTGAATACAACAGGGAGCTACAATCGGGAAGGGAAGAGCATCACACGCAACCAAAACATGGCTGACCCGGAAAAGGATACAAGCGAAAACAAGGAAACAACAAGCCAAACACACACGCCGAGAAAAGCAAAGAGAAAAAGCAGAAAAACGAGAAGTGCGCAGGAAGCCCAGGGGAACGCGTAGAATATGCTAGAAAATGTCAGGGAAAGAGATCAAGCTAAAATGCCGGACGAAGTATAAAAATAGGAGACACGTATGGCATGCAGAACACGCAGGTCGGAATGTTCAAAGACCACGCAATAAGAATAAGATAAAAGTTATCGAGGACGGGGGGGGGGAGGATGGAAGGTAGGAGAGGGTCCTCGAACACGCAAGGCACAAATGGGGGCTCAAATTCAAAAAATTAGTAACGAGTACAAGGAATGACATAAAACAGGACGGGCGCTCACACCAAGTTGGGAAAATAAGGATACTATGCGGGATAAAACGCTAGGTGCAATCACAGAAGAACGTAGTTATACTCCAGTAAGGGCGGAGAAAGGAAAAAAAATACGGCAGAAGAGCAATCAGGGGACGTATATAACGTAACTGATATAGCAGATCGCACCTTAAAACTCGTCCACACTGTGCGCGAATAGAAGCTGACCCTGTATCGAATCTTGACACTGGTATAGGCACCATCCCCGTGAGGCCAAGAAAAGGAGAAAAGCTGTCTCCAGTTGCAGGGGATGGCGCGACAGTCCCAACAGACAATACGAGAAACATGGAAACAAAGAAGTAGAAGGATCACGACAGTACAGGCACGACATCGAAAGAGGTCGCAGCAACGAAAAACAGACTAAACGGACGGATGCACTAGACCCCGGTAAAGGGATTTCACAATACACCATCGGTTGTGGGGAAGGCAATACAAGGAAAACAGAAGGGCACAGGGAGGCAGTCAGCAACTGTGTGTTACCTTTCCCATCGAAGTATGTATGATACGTTTTCTCATTACTCTGTGTGTATACGTCGTCTGAACAGACCTCGTGTTATTATCAGCTTATTGGGCACATTTCATTTACAGTCTTATGTAATATGTGTTGTCGACAACCGAATACATATGGTCTAAATTTGGAGAGCAGTGTCACAGGAGAAAAGGTGAAATGAAAGAGGCGGGAGTGAAAGATGCACCGAGCCACTGTAAGGGCTGAAGAGGAAAAGAAGGGGAGCAGGGGGAGAAGGTAAAGAAAAGGGGGGAGGGGGAAAAAGGAGAACAAGCGGGGGTGGAGTCATAGGAAAGTTGAAGGGAAGAAGAAAGAAGTGTGGTATGTAAACTGGTGGTGCAGGCTGACAAGCAATTAAGAAACATTGGACGCACACACAATATAATGACAGAGACAATACACATTAAAGGAGGATGTGGTGTATGAAGTGCTGTGGGACAAAAGGAGGGTAAGGGATGGGGTGAGGGGGTGGAACTAAAAGCGGAATAAGGATACTGTCAGGTAAGGGGGGGAGGTTGGGGAAAGGAGTGTGGTAAAATAGGGTGTGTTTGTGCAATAGAATGCAACATAAACAAGGATGATAGATAGGTGAATCAATGCTCACAGCGTATCGTCGGAGAATCTAAAGGAACTGGTGTGCATCATCAGTTCCGGGATAGATATTATAAGATGTAACACAAGGAGACGCGGGTGAGTGTGACCACATAAGCGAACGTAACGGGGTGTGAAAGACACAGTTGAGTTAAAACAGCGTAAGAATACGAGTTCAGGACATAACCAGTGGAGAAGTGGGGAAGAAAGGAAGGGGGGAAAGGGTGGTCATACCATGCATAATCAGTGCAATGAGTGACACCAGGGGGTGAAGAAGGGAAGGATGGTGCCACACACGCTAAGCAGTGAGCTAGGTTACAACAGAGAGTGTTGGACAACGCAGTGATCGCACAGGTACAGGGTGTCGGACCTCAGTACTCTCAACGACAGGTGAAAAGAAAGGGAAGATAAGGGGGTGAAAGATGTGGAAGGGGGTGGGAGGGGGAAAAAAAGGGTGAGGGAAGGGGGAAGAAAAGAACGCGGAGGAAGGGGGAAGTGAAGAAAGAAAGGGGAGGGGGAAGCAAGAAGGGGGGAAAGGGAGAAAATAGAAGAAGGGAGGGAGAGGGAGAAAAGGAAAAAGGGGAGAGGAAGGGGGATGGGAGGGGGAGGAAGAAAGGGAAAAAAGGGAGAAGAGAAAGGAAAAAAAAAAAAAGGGGAGAAGAAAGCGGGAGGAGAAGAAGAGGGGGAGAACAGGGAGGGAGGAATAGGGTCGGGGGGGGGAAGGGGGAAGGTAGGAAAAGGGCAGGAAAGGGGGAGGAGGGGGAGGTGGGGGGAAGGGAGAGAAAGGGAGGGGATGACAGGGAAGAAAGAGAAAAGAAGGGAAAGGGGGGGAAAGAAAGGGGGAGGGGGGGCGGAAACGAAGAGAAGGGGGGGAAAGAAGGAGACGGGGGAAGAGGAGGGAAAACCAGTGGGGAGGGGGGAAGTTAAAAAGAGAAAGCGACAAAAAAGTGAAAAGGGAAAGGAGTGAGCAGGGAAGAAAAGGGAGACACAGGGGAGGGAGGGGAGGGGGAGCGACATCGAACGAGAAGAACGATCAATGGAGACGTGGGGGGGAAAAGACGGAGAAAAGAGAAGCAACAAGCGGGAGGAGATGCGAGAAAGGGGAAGAGAGGTAGGGAAAAGGGTGATAGAGAGAAAAAGGCATGGGGGGGGGTGAAAAAGGGGGGAGGGGAAGGACAGGGGGGTAGAGGGGGGGGGAAACGGGGGGGGGAGAAAGGGAAATTGGGAAAGCCAGAAAGGGAAAAGGAGAAAAAAAAAAAAGGGACGGAAAGTGAAGTGGGGGAAGGGTGGAAGTAAGAGGAGGGGGGGGGGGGGAGGAAAGAGAAAGAGGAAGGATAAACAGAGGAAGGAGCACAGAGGGGGGGGGGGGGGGGGGCGACAGGGGGGTGACGGAGGAGGGAGGGAGAGGGAGGGAGGGGGAGAAAGGGGAGGTGGGGCGGGAACAACAAAGAAGAAAGAGGAGAAAAAGGAAAGGGGGGGAGATAGCACGGGGGGAGGGGCGGGGGGAGGGATGAGGGAATAAAAGAAAGGGGGGGGGAGGGGGAAAAAGGGGGAGAGAAAGATGGCTAAGTGCCGGGGGGACAAGAGCAGGAGAGAGGAAGGGGCTGGAGAGCAGGGGGGCCAGTGGGGAAACAGAACGCGACGGGGCGAGAGGGGGACGATGGGGACGGGCAGGGGGCACGGAGCGCGGGAAAGAGGGGGCCGCAGGGGTCTGGCCAGGGGTGGACCCGGGCAGCGGGAGGCAGGCGCGGGGGGAGCAGGGCCAGGGACCAGGACGCGACGGGAGGAGAGGGAAGGGACCGGGGGGGGCCCGGGCGGGGGGGGACAGCCGCGGAACGCCGGCGACCGGGGGGGGGGACGACGGGGGCCGGGGGGGGGACCACGGACCGCTCCAGGGACGCGACACGGTGGGAGCCTGGGCCGGGACAGAGGCCGCGAGCGGGAGACGCCGGGGGGGGAAGACCGGCAGGGATTAACCACGCACCGCGCGGCGCCAGGTCAGGACGAACTGGGGGGACGGCCAGGAGGCCAAAGGCGCGACGCGAGCGATGGCCGGCCCGGGGGGGGGAACCGGGCCGAAGGGGCCCATACCGCGGCGCACAGAGCCGGACGACCGGCATGACCAGGGCCGAGGGACCCATTACGCGCGGCAGATCGGGGGGGCCGGCGACCGGGGGCCAGGGCCATGGGGAACACAGACCCTTCTACTTGCAGAGGCGGGCCGGGCGGGGGGGAGCCGGCCGGGGGGACCAACAGGGCCGGAAGGCCAGAGCGGGCCTGCTACACCCGGTGGGGGAAGACGTACAGGAGGCCCACCTCACGGCGACGGGGCCTCGCGGCCGGGGGGGGAGCCATGGCCGTGGGAACCCAGGGAACCAGACGGCATCAAGCGAGCCGTACTACGGGGGGCCAGGCGTGAGGAACCACAGAGCTGTGCTGGCAGCGAGCCGGGATACCTTGGTGGAACGCATGGCCATAGGACCACAGACCGCGACTTCAGGATCGGGGCCCCTGCGCCGGGGGAAGCCCGGACGGGGGCACCTAACCTCTACGGTCTGACGAGGCCCTGGACGACGGGGGGAAAGCCGGGGCCAGCGGAGTTGAACCACAGGGAACCGCTATGCAGGAGCATTGGCCTCCCGCCGGGGGGGAAAACCGTGCAGATGTGAACCAACAGTACCGCTACGGCTCAGGCCTGTCGTACCGGGTTGGGAAGTGCTCTTGTGCCAGTTAGTGAACTCACATAACCGCACTGCCTAGACGAGGCCTGACGTACCGGTGGAAGACAATTGGCCAGTGTGGAAACACAGAAAACGCGACGCATTCGAGTCAGTAGACCGTGGGGGGGGAAGCATGGGGCAGTATGAGTTGACCACAAACCCGCCGGGCGAAGCGGGTTGCCCGGTACGGACGTGGGGGACAGACCGCCAGGGGGTGACCACGATAGGTATATAGCGGGGGCCTGGGAATCCGGGGGGAAAGAAAGGGAGGAGCGAAAACAGTACAGATAACGCAAGATGTAGTCACTAAGACAGGAAGAGTGAGTGTGGCACACACAAGGGGAAAAAAAAGGGGAAAGACGGGAAAAGAGGGACGAGACGAACGTGTGAGAAGGAATGGAGTACAAGAACCTCTACGGACAGGAGCGGGAAGGGACGACCGTGTGGGGGAAAAGACTGCGGAAGTGAACCAAGAGGAAAGAGAGAATAAGCGTGGGGGAAGCTAAGAAGGGGGGGGAAGGGGAAGGGGGAGGGAAAACAGACCGCGACGTCACAAGGGTGCATACTCCGTGGGGGAAGCCATGCCAGTGGATTGAACCCGTAAACTCTACGTTCTGTAAAGATAGATTGCAGGGCTCCACTGTGGGGGATACCATTGCCGGTGAGTAACCCGACTACGGGCATGATAGAGACCACTGTAAGGCCCGGTGAAATACCACGTGGCCAGGGTGGGGGTAAACCAACAGTAACGCTACGGCAGAAATCGTTGCCGGGCCAAGGTGGGAAGACCTGCCAGTGAGGGAACAGAACCTCTACGTTCGAGTGGGGATGGCCCATACGTTTACCCCCGTGGTTGGTGGAATACCATGCCGTTTGAGTTTTGGGAAACACACAAAGTAACCTCGAATTCCAAGAGGATGGGTCGGCTTACCTATTTGATCTGTGCCAGGTGATTGAACCAACAGGTAACCTCTACTTCACACGCGATTGCCGGGCGTACCGTGTGGGAGAACCGGGCTAGTGCTTGAACCAACAGGGAAACTCTCGTTCATAATCTGCCTGCGCGTTGGAAATCCCGGGCCGGTGGATGACACAAAAAAAAAAAAGTACGCTCTACTGCAACGTGTGGGCAGGTCGTAACCTTTGTGATACATTGCAGTGGGTTGGACCCACGTAACCTCTACTTCACGATGTTGCCTGTACGTACCGTCTGTGAAAGACCTGCCAGGTGTTTAGAACCACAGGTAACCTCTAGTCATAGTGGATTCCTGTACTACTCGTTTGGAATCCAGGCCTGGTGAGTTAACACATGTACCTCCTACGTTCACAGTGGCCTGTACTGTACTTTGGTGAAATACCCTGCACGTTGCTTTGAAACCACACCGGGTCCATCCGTTCATAGTCCGACTGCTGTACGTCCGTGTGCACATCCATTCCAGGTTTGAGTGGAACCACAGAACCGACTCGGTCCCAGAGCGATGGCCTGGACGTACCGTTTTTGAAATCCGCGCCGATTGAACCAACATACCTCACGTTCGATTGTATGCCTTAGACCGTGTGAAATCATTGCCAGGTGATGTGAAAACACAGGAACCTCGACTCGTGATGTGCCTGCACTACCGTTTGAAATCCATTTGGCCGGTAGGCCACAGGTACCTCTCCGTCGCGCTTCGGGGGCCGGACGTCCGGGGGGTGGGGGGAAATACCAGGGGCCAGTTGAGTGAAACAACAGGGCTCTACTTATAATCGATTGCCTCTAGACCGTTTTGAATACCATGCGGTTGAGTAACCAACAGGTAAGCTCTAACTTCATAGATCGTTCCTGCCGTACCGTTTTGGGGGGAAGTACCATTGCCCGGGAAGTTGGAACACATACCTCTCGTTCATAGAGCCGGAGTCCCTCGACGTACCGGTTTGGAAATCCATTTGCCAGTTGATTGAAACCAACAGTACCCTACGTTCAGTCGATGGCCTTACCGTGTGGAAGACCAACTTGCGCCATTGATGCCACAGTAAACTCTACGTTCGAGCGTTACCGAACGTACGTTGGGGTGATACCCTGCCAGGTGGATGGAAAACCCATGTTAAACCTCCTCACGTTCCTAATCATGCTTACGCCGGTGTGATACGGGCCATGAATTGAAACCAACAGTACCTCTAATTGCCGATCGGGGGCCGCGACGTACCATTTTGAACCCATGGCCAGTTAGTGACCACAGTGCCTCGACGGGTCATATTCGGATTGCCTCTCGGCACCGTTTATTTCGGGGGGAATACCCTTGCCAGTTGGTAAACCACAGGGACGATCACGTGCGAACTAGAGGGGCCTGACTCCCGTGGGAAGACCTTGCCACGGTAGTTGAACCACGGGACCTCTACGTTCCAGATCGGATTGCCGGGCGACCGGTTTGGAAAGCCATGCCATTTAGGTGAACACAGTCAACTCGACGGTCCAGAGATGGATCTGCCTGGACGTTACGGTTTGGGGGCAGACCATTGCCGTTGAGCTTGAACCAAATACCGCTACGGTCCAAAAAAATGTTGCTGTACTACCGCTTTGTGAAGACCAGGGCCAGGTTGAGCTGAAACCAAGGTACCGCTACGTGTCACAGATTGATGCCCTGTACGGTCCGGTTTTGAAGACCATTGCACTGCGGGAACCACACGGATACCGCGACGTCCACAGTCGAGTGACTGACTACGTTTTGAATACCTTGCCAGGTTGAGTTGAAAACCACCGGTCAAACCTCGACGGATTATAGATCGATTGCCGTACGTACCGTTTGAAATCCATGGCCAATTGTGATTGAAACCAACAGTAACCTCTACGTTCACAGATCGATTGGCCTGTCTACCGTTTGAAAATACCGATTGCCACTCTTGATTGATCCACCCAGGTACACCTCACCGGTTCATAGCATGCTCATGCCGGTCACGCTACCGTGTTTGAGAACCAGTTGCCAGTTGAGACACAGGCAGGGACCTCTACGGTCACCATGATCGGATGCCTGTACGGACGTTTTGAATACATGGCATTGGGTGGAAACCACGTACCTCTACTATCACACTCAGATCGGGGTTGCCTACGTAACCACTGTGTATAAGAATCGCAGTGCCAGGTGTTGCAACCACAGATACCGCTACGGGCACACAGGTCGTGGCCTATACCTACCGCTGGCTGGATTTTACTAAAATTGCCAGGGTGGTCGTGGAACCTCTACGTTCACTAGGTCGGAGTGGCCTCGAGTACCGTTTGGGAATCCAAAGTGCGTGAGTTGGAACCAACATAACCTCCTCGTTCACGATCGAGTTTTACGGGTTGTTATCAACTCAACTGGCAGGGTATTTCAAAACGTACGTCAGTCAATCGAAGCTGTGAACGAGAGGTTGTACCTGTTGTTTTCAACTCAACCTGGCAATGGTAATTTCAAAACGGTACGGAGAAGGCTCGGCTCTATGACCGTAAGGTTTACCTGTGGTTTCACTCAACCTGGCAATGGTATTCAAAACGGTACGGATAGAAATCGATCTTGTGAACGTAAGGTTTACCGTTGTTTCACGCCACCTGGCCCTGGTAATTTCAAACGTACGATACAGGCAAATCGATCTGTGACCGTAGAGGTTTTCCTGTTGGTTTCCAACTCCCCTGGCAATGGTATTTCAAACGGTACGTACAGGCAATCGATCTGTGGAACGTAAGGTTTACCTGTTGGTTTCACTCAAGACAGGGCAATGGATTCAAAACGGTACGTACAGGCAATCCCATCTATGACTAGAGTTTACCTGTTGGTTTCACTCAACCTGGCAATGGTATTTCAAAACGGTACTAAGCATCGATCTATGAACGTAGAGTTTTACCTGTTTGGTTTCAACTCACCTGGCCAATGGTATTTCAAAACGTACGTACATGCATCGATCATGACTAGAGGTTTTACCTGTTGGTATTCAACTCAACCTGTCATGGTATTCAAAACGGACGTACAGGCATCGATCTGAACGTAGAAGGTTTTAACCTGTGGTTTTTCCACTCAACTGGCATGGTATTTCAAACGGTACGTACAGGCAATCATCTGTGAACGTATAGGTTCCTGTTGGTTTATCACTCAACCTGGCAATGGAGTCAAAACGTACGTACGGGCAATCGCTCTGGGACTTAGAGGTTTCTACCTGGTGTGGTTTTCAACTCAACCTGGCATGGTATTTCAAAACGGTACGTACAGTCAATCCATCTATTAACGCTAGAGTTTACCTGTTTGTTTTCAACTCACCTGCAAGGGTATTTCAAACGGTACGTACAGGCAATCTGTCTATGAACTAGAGGTTACCAGTTGGTTTCAACTCACCTGGCAAGTATTTCAAACGGGACTACGGCAATCGATCTATTAACGTAAGCTTTACACCTGCTTGTTTCAACTCAACCTGGCAATGTTTTCACCGGTACGTAGAGGCAATCGATTATGAACGTAGAGGTTACCTGTTGGTTTCAATCAACCTGGCAATGTCTGTCAAAACGTATCGTAATGCAATCGATCTATGAACGTAGAGGTTTTACCTGTTGGTTCAAATCACCTGCCAATGGTATTTTCAAGCACGGTACGTACAGCAATCGATCTATGAACGTAAGGTTTACCTGTTGTTTCACTCACCTGGCATGTATTGCAAAACGGTACGTAGAGGTACTCGATCTCTAACGTAGAGGTTTACCTGTGGTTTCAACCACCTGGCATGGTAGTTCAAACGGTACGTACTCAATCGATCTATGACGTAGAGTTACCTGTTGGTTTCAACTTCAACCCTGGCAATGGTATTTCAAACGGTACGTAAGGGATCGTCTATGAACGTTAGAGGTTACCTGTTTTGTTTTCAACGCCACCTGGCAATGGTATTTCAAACGTATCGTACAGGCCATCGATCTATGACGTGCGGGTTCTTTTTTGTTTCAACTCAACCCTGGCAATGGTATTTCAAAAACGGTAGATAGAGCATCGATCTATGAACGTAAGCGTTTACCTGTTGGTTTCACTCACCTGCAGGGTAATTTCAAAACGGTCCCAGGCAATCGATCTATGAACTAGAGGTTTACCTGTTGGTTCAACTCAACCTGGCATGGTGTTCAAAAACGGTACGTACATGCATCGATCTCTGAAACGTAGAGGGTTTAACCTGTTGTTTCACTCAACCTGGCAATGGTATTTTCAACGGTACGTACGGCAATCCCTCGTATGAACGTAGAGGTTTACCCTGTTGGTTTTCAACTTCACCTGGCAATGGTAATTTTCAAAAACGGTCTACAGGCATGGATCTGTGACGTAGAGGTTTACCTTTTGGTTTCAACTCCCTGCAATGTATTTCAAACGGTACTACACAGGCCATCGATCTATGAACGTAGAGGTTTACCTGTTGGGTTCACTAACCTGGCAATGGATTATTCAAAAGGTACGTACAGGCATCTCTGTGACGTGATGTTTTTACCGTTGGGTTTCAACTCACCTGGCAATTGGTATTTCAACGAGTACGTACAGGCCATCCACTATGATCGATGAGGTTTACCTGTTGGTTCAAATCACCTGGCAATGGTATTTCAAAACGGTACTTACAGGCCTCCATCTGTGAACGTATAGGTTTACCCCTGTTGGTTTCAACTCAACCTGGCAATGGTATTTTCAATACGGTACGTACAAGCATCGATCTGTAACGTAGAGGTCTTAACTGTGGTTTCACTCACCTGGCAATGGGTATCGCACAACGGTCACGTCCGGCAAATCGATCTATGACCGTAGAGGTTTAACCCGTTATGTCAACTCAACCTCAATGGTTTTCCAAACGAGTACGTACAGGGCAATCGATCTGTGAACGTAAGGTTTTACCCTGGTGGTTTCAACTCAACCTGCAATGGTATTCAAAACGGTACGTATAGACACGACTGTGCACGTAGAGGTTTTACTGTGGTTTCAACTCAACCTGGCAATGTATTTCGACAACGGTACGTAAGTCAATCCATCTATGAACGTAGAGGTTTCCTTTGGTGTTCACTCAAACCGGCAATGTATTTCAAAACGTACGTACAGGCAATCGATCTATGAACGTAGAGGTTTACCTGTTGTTTTTCCAACTCAACTGGCATGGTATTTCAAACGGTCGTACATCACTCGATCTAATGAACGGTAAGGTTTACCTGTTGGTTTCAACTCATCCTGCAAGGTTTTCAAAACGGTACGTACAGGCATGATCGATCTGTGAACGTGAGGTTTACCTTTGGTTTTCACTCAACCTGGCAATGGTATTTCCAAAGACGGTACGTCAGAGCAAATCCGTCTGAACGTAGAGGTTTACACCTGTTGGTTCAACTAATCCTCAATGGTATTTCAAACGGTACTATAGGGCAATCGATCTATGAACGTAGAGGTTTACCTCTTGTTTCAACTCAACCTCAGGTAATTTCAAAAACGGTACGTAACTAGTTATGGCAATCCTGCTATTTCCTTAATGACACGCTTCCCCTCGTCGGGTCATGCCTACTTCCTTTCCCATCCCCCTTATTTATATTATTAGGTCCCACTGGCCCTCCACTGATCCTCTCTAATCTAATCATAAAAGTGGACCATCCATTGATCGCAAATACAGAGGCAGCTACGCGATGGTGGCTACAGCCAAGCGTGTGGACACAGAGAATAGCAGTGGGTGTTGGAGACAGGGCACAACACAAAACACAAGAACAATCGTCAGTCAATGTGCCGACACCACATGGAAGCTAGTAACAAAAAGGGACGGCAGTCGATAATAAGAGGCAAGGATGAAGGCACGTAGTTGGTGAAACAGGAGGATCTTCTTACACGACCCCAAAATCCCAAACAATATGGAAAAAAGGGAGTAGCAAAAAAAAGGAACATACCGGAAGTAGAGCCGTATTGGAGGACTAGAGATCAAGACAATGGGAGAATTCGACATGCCAATGTAGACTGGTACTTAATAATGGGCCAGTAGGGTGAGGCAAGACCCCATACATGACGTAGAAGACGTACGAGCAGAAAGACTAGAAATACCATGTGTGAGGAAAAAGAAGGGGGAAAAAGAAGGAGTACTTCTCTAAGCATGCTCGGTCAGACTATGCTTCAACGAAGAGTGTCCACCATCCTCTCAAGAAAATGAAAAGCACATGCATGCCTTGGGAGACGAATACGAAGAGATGTGTAAACTGAACATCATACAATCATGGAATGTTAGTCAAGGATTAATCATGTACAAAGACATGAAACACGGGGATCTTGAAATGCGTGTCACGCAATAGTGTGGTGGAGCACGAGAAATGAAGGTGGAAAAGTCCGCGGAATCAAAAACGGAATTGAAAAAAGACTAGAAGAGAGGATAAGAAAATAAGGCAGAAAAAGTCTCGGGGCGGGAACAAAAGGAAGTGGAGGTGACAAACGAAGGACGAAAGAGGGCATCCATCTGAAGGACAGGAAGCTCAAGTGGTCAGCGGAGCCCGCGGAGGGAGTAAACACTCAGAGCGAACAAGGCAGGTGCATAAGTGCAACCAATGGAGTTCAAAGGGTAATAACATCCGGATAAGTTCGTCAGTTGAACTGGCGGTAGGTGGAAATACGTAACAAGACTAACAGGCGGATTTGTATTACAGATAAAGGTAACAAGTCAGATACAAAGAGCAAGGGATCAGTCGAAGACCCGGGGATAGGCTAAAGAAGAGGAACGGGTACGGGACCCAAAAACTCGGCACGCCTCCGCGATACAGTACAGAGGAAAAAGTGCTTACGTGGACTAAAAGGGAAGCGGTTCGGGCGCAGAGGACAGAGAACGGGGTGGTCAAAGGATGTTTGTGGGAAAAAGACACTCGCACAGGACAGACGGGCGCTCCGAAAGGGATAAACGTGACTCAGCCCAATGATACCCAGCACGCGCGGTCTAACGCAGCTTCATACGTGGTAACACACACGCGCCTGTGAGAGTGGGCAGTCCATGGCAGATCTCCTAGGGGCGAAGGCAAAAGGTGAAAGGGAACAAACTGTTGGTAGGCGATAACAAACTTAGAGCTGTGAAAGCACGCGGTCGACATCCACACAAGGAATAGAAGACAACACCATCTGGTGGGGCAATGGGGGGAAAAGCAAAGAGATAGGGAATGGGAGGGAAAGGGAGAAAGGGGGAGAGGGCTAACGGAATCGGGGGCAGAAGTCGGAATTAAAAGGAGGAGAGGAGGGAAACGGGGGGTGAAAAAGAAAGTGGAAATCGGGGATGTAAAACAGTAGGAAAGAAGAGGGGAAGGGGTGGAAGGGGGGGGTAAAAAAAAGGAAAAGGGAGGGAAAAAAGGGAATAAGAGAGGAGAGAAGGAAAAAGGGGGAAATGGGTGGGGGAATTGAAGAAAGGGGAGGGAGTCGGGAAACACCGGTCAGAAGTTCAAAAACGAAATAACACGGGGTGAGCCAGCTTCTGTCATAAGGGCGACCGTCATCAATTACTACAGCGCTAAGGCCAGGCGTGAATCTTGATCCCTAGACAGGTCTGCGTCGCATAGGAGTCTGTCCGGACATGTTCGTGAAATATAGGGGTAAAGGGATATGCTTCTCCGTTCTACTATGCCCAAAAGAGGTCATATAGTTTGGTCGACAGAGAGAGACATATATATCAGTCATAACGAGCGCCATATGGGCGGGGAAACGCACAAACATGGAAATGGGCCCTCTGAAGACAAAACATGGTGAAAGGAGAGGACATCCGCTCGCCAACACCTACAATACGACAGGATAGGGTACACAATGGTGCGGTATGTCATCAAAAAGTGTGTAGACAACTTGACGGGTAACAGCGATAGAAAAGGTAATGAGTCCACTAGGACACACATCACTCTATAGGCACGGCCTCAGGAGGGGGCTAGGCTCTGGTTAATAAAGGGAATAAGGTGTCAACAGAACCCGGGTGCAGTGGTAGCGAGGAGGAAACGGGAGTAGCACAGTCATCAAGAGAGAAAAATGCCGTCGTTAATGCGGTGCTTATGGAAAAGATGAAACAATGGGGTAGTACGCTAGGAACCCTGCTGGTCCTTTTCCACCAGCCAAGCCAGAGAGCGATGACGAGGGGGAAGGGGGAGGTATATACACAGAAAAGGGACCGGGGGGTGGGGGACAACAGATTAGTAAATCACGGGAGTTGTTGGGCAGGCCTGGGGGGGTACACGAGTATGAGAGTATCAACAAGCAACTGCTGGGTAGGTGTGCAAAGCGGTACCATGACAGAGGAGAAGTGACTAGACATAGACGGTGGTGATAACACCTGGGGATTGCTGAGCACATAGGATGGTAAATACCGTGCAGAACAGCAGAACCGGAGGGCTTCTAGCAGGGAAGACTTACAACGTGGGGAGGGAGGAGGTGGAAATCAACCGAATGGGGACGGGAGGGGGCGCATCTAGAGGTTAGCGGGTGTACTGCGAGGTGAAGAAAGTTGGTGTAAGACACGCCGGTTAAAAGATGACTGAGAAGCAAAAGGAGGTACTACGCAAAAGCGCGTACCTGAGTAAGGGAAGTACACACACAAAGGGGAGTAAGCGGGAAAAGTCACAAAAAGAGAACGGGAGGAACCAAGTACGTAGTGGACGCAGAGTAAACATAAAAGAGTAACGTCGGGTCACTAGGGGAGAACAACTGCGGGAAGGTCAGAGGACACAGCAAAGAAATTGGAAAAAAAGTGGTGGTATGACACGTAAAGGGGAGTAATACGTGATGGGAGTTGTGTCAAGAGAAAGGGCAACTAGGGTGAGAAGGGCAAGGGGAGGCGTAATGAGTAATAGTAATGGAAGCACAGTTCGACGACCTCAGTTAAAAGGATATATGGTGGGGAGGACAGAAAACAGTAGTGTAAAGAAAGCTCACTGTAAGCCAACAGGAGATGAAGGTGGAAGAAATTGGAGTACAGGAAAAGGAGAGACGAATGGAACGGAAGGGAATGGGTAATGGAAGAACAGGTGGTAGCAGGAGAAGAACAAGGAAGAATAAACAAGACAGATCTATGAACAGGGAAGTGGAGAACAAAGGGGGTTCAGCGAGAAGGGAAAAATGAGGAAAAAAGCAAGAAAAGGAGGGTAAAAAGAAGAAAAGAGAGAGGGAAAGGGAAAGAAAGTCAAAGATAAGGGAGAAGACGAACAATAAGAAGAGAACAGAGGATATTTCAGAACAACAAAATAGGAACGGAAGAAGTGAGTCAATAAGGAAGTACAAAGAGTAAAAATCGAAGACAGAAAGGAACATCGGACAAAGGTAAGGTGAAAAAGGGGAAAAGAGAGAGGAAGAGGAAGAGGGTTGCGCAGGTGTAAGGGGGAAGGAAAATAAAAATACAAAGTGGAACGACGCATGAGGGTCAGAGGTAAAAGAGGCAAAGATATGAGCAATAGACAGGAGAGAGAACACCTAGATTAGTCGAAACGTGACGTGAAGGAGAGACTAAAACAAGTAGGCGCAAAAGCAAAAGGTACGAGGAGCTGCTGAAGAAAAGGCACCGACAAGATGACGAATAGACAGTAAAAAAAGAAGGGGGGGACAGAGGGACGAAAAAACAGGGGGAGATGAGGAAGTAAGCGAAACGGAAAGAGGACAGAAGAGAACAACTAGAATTCACAGAAAGGGGACCGTACGGGCATAAGCCGTAGAAGAAAGGCTCAATAAAAACAAAAGGAAAAGAAGGCGACGAGATATAGGAAGGGGATACAGTAAGAGACTGGGAACAAGTCAAAAAGAACGGGAACGAGACAAACTTTGTTAGAAATAGAGGGAGGTAGAAAAAACACAACGAGAAAACACACGAATGTGAAGACGACGAGGCTGGTAAATCTGCAGAAATTAAAAAATAAGGGGGGGAAGGACATAGAACAAGAAGAGAACTCAGTACATCCAAAAAGTAAAGATTCATGTTGGCAAAAAGACAAGGGAGTTAGTGGTGTAAACAAAAAAGGAGAAGTCACTAGTTAAGAGAGGCTGGCGGAACATGGAGTATCAAGGGAGAGGATAACACACAGGGAGTAGGAGAAAGAGAGATTAGATGGAACTAAGATCGCTGATGCGGGGAGAAGATTCAGAAACAAGGGTACGTGTCCAAGCAGTGTGCAGGTAAGTAAGAAAGAAACTAACTGAGGATACAGAGCTCGAGAGAGCACACCAATAGCCATAATGGAGACATAAGGGAAGGAAGGGCAGGTGGAAACATGAAATAAAAACAGTATAAAAGTAGGATAGCAATAGAGGCACTGAAGTGGAGGAAATAAGAATAATAACGGGAATAACTAAGGTGAGATATACACATAAAGAAGGAAAAAACACTCACATGGGAGGTAAGGGGTGTACAATATTGTGGGGGATGATGCAAGTGAAGACCAATCACAGGAGTAAAAAGCGAAGTGGGGATAGAATGTGATTGGTGACGAGAAAGAAGCGACACAGGTATGTAGAAAGAAAAAAGACGAGAAAGCAAAGGTAGGAACATAAAGTGTGAGAAGGAGAAGAGAGAGTGAGCAAGAGTGAAAAAACTAAATACCAGAGAGAAGAAAGGAAAGAAGAGCAATTTCGGTTTGGTCGAACTGGAAAGAATAGCAACGGAAGAAGCTACAAACAAAGGAAAGAGGAAAGAAACGAGACAGGGAGGAGGTAAGGAGTGATGGACGAAAAAGGAAGAGAGGAAGAAAGAAAAAGGTAGAGTGAGAGAAATGGATACGTAGGATAGGGGAAGAGGGAGGGGCACGAAAAGAAAATAAGCATGATGGGTCAAGAGGGAGAGGAGGGCAGCGTGTGACAAAGGGGAGAGACAAAACGGGTTACCAGAAATGGCGGAAGCAACAAACGTGGAGATAATAAGGTGGATGGGGAAAGAGAATTGTGAAATACATGGATTAGGGACATAGAGTTAAATAGGTGGGAGGGGTGAAGGTGCACGTGTCGGGAAAGTACAAGACACAGAAACAAGTGGGGGCTACTCGATCAAAACACGAGTGGAGTCATGGAGGCGTACAGAGAACAGAATAAAAGGAGATAAAAGCCGATGGTAGAAGAAAAGAAGAGAACAAGCAGCGATAACGGACAAGGGGGGGGTGGAGGAACAGTTAGAAGGGTAGCCAGAAATGGGCCGGACAAAGAGGCGCAGAGAAAAGGAGACGTGATCAAGGACGATCTAGAAGAGGAATCAAAAATGAGGCCGCGGACTGGATTGGGGAAAGTTCCTTGAATACAACAGGGAGCTACAATCGGGAAGGGAAGAGCATCACACGCAACCAAAACATGGCTGACCCGGAAAAGGATACAAGCGAAAACAAGGAAACAACAAGCCAAACACACACGCCGAGAAAAGCAAAGAGAAAAAGCAGAAAAACGAGAAGTGCGCAGGAAGCCCAGGGGAACGCGTAGAATATGCTAGAAAATGTCAGGGAAAGAGATCAAGCTAAAATGCCGGACGAAGTATAAAAATAGGAGACACGTATGGCATGCAGAACACGCAGGTCGGAATGTTCAAAGACCACGCAATAAGAATAAGATAAAAGTTATCGAGGACGGGGGGGGGGAGGATGGAAGGTAGGAGAGGGTCCTCGAACACGCAAGGCACAAATGGGGGCTCAAATTCAAAAAATTAGTAACGAGTACAAGGAATGACATAAAACAGGACGGGCGCTCACACCAAGTTGGGAAAATAAGGATACTATGCGGGATAAAACGCTAGGTGCAATCACAGAAGAACGTAGTTATACTCCAGTAAGGGCGGAGAAAGGAAAAAAAATACGGCAGAAGAGCAATCAGGGGACGTATATAACGTAACTGATATAGCAGATCGCACCTTAAAACTCGTCCACACTGTGCGCGAATAGAAGCTGACCCTGTATCGAATCTTGACACTGGTATAGGCACCATCCCCGTGAGGCCAAGAAAAGGAGAAAAGCTGTCTCCAGTTGCAGGGGATGGCGCGACAGTCCCAACAGACAATACGAGAAACATGGAAACAAAGAAGTAGAAGGATCACGACAGTACAGGCACGACATCGAAAGAGGTCGCAGCAACGAAAAACAGACTAAACGGACGGATGCACTAGACCCCGGTAAAGGGATTTCACAATACACCATCGGTTGTGGGGAAGGCAATACAAGGAAAACAGAAGGGCACAGGGAGGCAGTCAGCAACTGTGTGTTACCTTTCCCATCGAAGTATGTATGATACGTTTTCTCATTACTCTGTGTGTATACGTCGTCTGAACAGACCTCGTGTTATTATCAGCTTATTGGGCACATTTCATTTACAGTCTTATGTAATATGTGTTGTCGACAACCGAATACATATGGTCTAAATTTGGAGAGCAGTGTCACAGGAGAAAAGGTGAAATGAAAGAGGCGGGAGTGAAAGATGCACCGAGCCACTGTAAGGGCTGAAGAGGAAAAGAAGGGGAGCAGGGGGAGAAGGTAAAGAAAAGGGGGGAGGGGGAAAAAGGAGAACAAGCGGGGGTGGAGTCATAGGAAAGTTGAAGGGAAGAAGAAAGAAGTGTGGTATGTAAACTGGTGGTGCAGGCTGACAAGCAATTAAGAAACATTGGACGCACACACAATATAATGACAGAGACAATACACATTAAAGGAGGATGTGGTGTATGAAGTGCTGTGGGACAAAAGGAGGGTAAGGGATGGGGTGAGGGGGTGGAACTAAAAGCGGAATAAGGATACTGTCAGGTAAGGGGGGGAGGTTGGGGAAAGGAGTGTGGTAAAATAGGGTGTGTTTGTGCAATAGAATGCAACATAAACAAGGATGATAGATAGGTGAATCAATGCTCACAGCGTATCGTCGGAGAATCTAAAGGAACTGGTGTGCATCATCAGTTCCGGGATAGATATTATAAGATGTAACACAAGGAGACGCGGGTGAGTGTGACCACATAAGCGAACGTAACGGGGTGTGAAAGACACAGTTGAGTTAAAACAGCGTAAGAATACGAGTTCAGGACATAACCAGTGGAGAAGTGGGGAAGAAAGGAAGGGGGGAAAGGGTGGTCATACCATGCATAATCAGTGCAATGAGTGACACCAGGGGGTGAAGAAGGGAAGGATGGTGCCACACACGCTAAGCAGTGAGCTAGGTTACAACAGAGAGTGTTGGACAACGCAGTGATCGCACAGGTACAGGGTGTCGGACCTCAGTACTCTCAACGACAGGTGTCAGCGAGGGAAGATAAGAAGGGGGAAGAGGGAAGGGGGTGGGAGAATGTGGAGGACTGTTAGAGAAGGGGGAAGAATGGTAACGATGCTAAAGTATCCGACAGCGCAGGACTAGACATAGACTAGGTGCGCTAACGGATCAGACACAGACACGTACAATGGATGGTTCGAGGAGTTGAGAACTACCAAGCGGTGAAATGACTACAGACGTAGAGACCAAAAGGAGGACAAGTGACAAGTAACAAGGGGGTCTGGGAAAACAGGCAAGGAGCGAGAGGTCAAGGGAATAACACGTGGTGAATGCCGTGAACAGGAGGAGGGGACATTAAAAAGAGACAGGGAAAATGAGGACGGTGCATCAGTGCAAGATGTGAGCAGGATGGCGCTACGTGTGCGTACGCGAAGAGAAGAGAGCCACCAAGGAACACTACACGAGTATTGAGAACGTTGGAAGGGGAGTACACACTGCTGGCGTGCGACACAGAAGTGCAAGCGGGCAGAGTGTGCCCTATGGAAAGTGGACAATGGTGTGCCATCGGATGAGAACAACATCGCGCGAGACGCAAGTTCAATGGAGAATCGGACTCGAATGGACGGAAACAAGAGAGGCAATATGCGCTGGGTGCGTGCCACTAGAATCGAAGGACAAAAAACGATTACAGAGGAAGTGCCGTGGGAACGTGAGAGGGGGGTGAACGGTAGCAGAGGGTGGACGTGTATCGACGGCCCAACACAATAAGGATATCCTGAAGGGTGACCATCTACTTGGGACGGTGTGTGAAGGGAGGGAAGGGTGGAAGTAAACTCAGGAGGAGTGATGGAGGAAGGTGGACGTGGGTGGAGGAAAAGGTACTGAGTTCGTAGTGGAGGGGCGGGGGTAAGGGAAGGTTGGTGGAAAGTGAGATAGAATGGAGTGAATGCGAGGTGTGGAATGGACGGTTGAGTGTAAACAGTAAAGATATGTGATGAGTTGAAGGAGCCGGGTTGGAAAGTAGTTGAGGGGATAAAGGAGAGAAGGAGAGGGGGGGGGAGGATGGGGGGCTAAGTGCCGGGGGGACAAGAGCAGGAGAGAGGAAGGGGCTGGAGAGCAGGGGGGCCAGTGGGGAAACAGAACGCGACGGGGCGAGAGGGGGACGATGGGGACGGGCAGGGGGCACGGAGCGCGGGAAAGAGGGGGCCGCAGGGGTCTGGCCAGGGGTGGACCCGGGCAGCGGGAGGCAGGCGCGGGGGGAGCAGGGCCAGGGACCAGGACGCGACGGGAGGAGAGGGAAGGGACCGGGGGGGGCCCGGGCGGGGGGGGACAGCCGCGGAACGCCGGCGACCGGGGGGGGGGACGACGGGGGCCGGGGGGGGGACCACGGACCGCTCCAGGGACGCGACACGGTGGGAGCCTGGGCCGGGACAGAGGCCGCGAGCGGGAGACGCCGGGGGGGGAAGACCGGCAGGGATTAACCACGCACCGCGCGGCGCCAGGTCAGGACGAACTGGGGGGACGGCCAGGAGGCCAAAGGCGCGACGCGAGCGATGGCCGGCCCGGGGGGGGGAACCGGGCCGAAGGGGCCCATACCGCGGCGCACAGAGCCGGACGACCGGCATGACCAGGGCCGAGGGACCCATTACGCGCGGCAGATCGGGGGGGCCGGCGACCGGGGGCCAGGGCCATGGGGAACACAGACCCTTCTACTTGCAGAGGCGGGCCGGGCGGGGGGGAGCCGGCCGGGGGGACCAACAGGGCCGGAAGGCCAGAGCGGGCCTGCTACACCCGGTGGGGGAAGACGTACAGGAGGCCCACCTCACGGCGACGGGGCCTCGCGGCCGGGGGGGGAGCCATGGCCGTGGGAACCCAGGGAACCAGACGGCATCAAGCGAGCCGTACTACGGGGGGCCAGGCGTGAGGAACCACAGAGCTGTGCTGGCAGCGAGCCGGGATACCTTGGTGGAACGCATGGCCATAGGACCACAGACCGCGACTTCAGGATCGGGGCCCCTGCGCCGGGGGAAGCCCGGACGGGGGCACCTAACCTCTACGGTCTGACGAGGCCCTGGACGACGGGGGGAAAGCCGGGGCCAGCGGAGTTGAACCACAGGGAACCGCTATGCAGGAGCATTGGCCTCCCGCCGGGGGGGAAAACCGTGCAGATGTGAACCAACAGTACCGCTACGGCTCAGGCCTGTCGTACCGGGTTGGGAAGTGCTCTTGTGCCAGTTAGTGAACTCACATAACCGCACTGCCTAGACGAGGCCTGACGTACCGGTGGAAGACAATTGGCCAGTGTGGAAACACAGAAAACGCGACGCATTCGAGTCAGTAGACCGTGGGGGGGGAAGCATGGGGCAGTATGAGTTGACCACAAACCCGCCGGGCGAAGCGGGTTGCCCGGTACGGACGTGGGGGACAGACCGCCAGGGGGTGACCACGATAGGTATATAGCGGGGGCCTGGGAATCCGGGGGGAAAGAAAGGGAGGAGCGAAAACAGTACAGATAACGCAAGATGTAGTCACTAAGACAGGAAGAGTGAGTGTGGCACACACAAGGGGAAAAAAAAGGGGAAAGACGGGAAAAGAGGGACGAGACGAACGTGTGAGAAGGAATGGAGTACAAGAACCTCTACGGACAGGAGCGGGAAGGGACGACCGTGTGGGGGAAAAGACTGCGGAAGTGAACCAAGAGGAAAGAGAGAATAAGCGTGGGGGAAGCTAAGAAGGGGGGGGAAGGGGAAGGGGGAGGGAAAACAGACCGCGACGTCACAAGGGTGCATACTCCGTGGGGGAAGCCATGCCAGTGGATTGAACCCGTAAACTCTACGTTCTGTAAAGATAGATTGCAGGGCTCCACTGTGGGGGATACCATTGCCGGTGAGTAACCCGACTACGGGCATGATAGAGACCACTGTAAGGCCCGGTGAAATACCACGTGGCCAGGGTGGGGGTAAACCAACAGTAACGCTACGGCAGAAATCGTTGCCGGGCCAAGGTGGGAAGACCTGCCAGTGAGGGAACAGAACCTCTACGTTCGAGTGGGGATGGCCCATACGTTTACCCCCGTGGTTGGTGGAATACCATGCCGTTTGAGTTTTGGGAAACACACAAAGTAACCTCGAATTCCAAGAGGATGGGTCGGCTTACCTATTTGATCTGTGCCAGGTGATTGAACCAACAGGTAACCTCTACTTCACACGCGATTGCCGGGCGTACCGTGTGGGAGAACCGGGCTAGTGCTTGAACCAACAGGGAAACTCTCGTTCATAATCTGCCTGCGCGTTGGAAATCCCGGGCCGGTGGATGACACAAAAAAAAAAAAGTACGCTCTACTGCAACGTGTGGGCAGGTCGTAACCTTTGTGATACATTGCAGTGGGTTGGACCCACGTAACCTCTACTTCACGATGTTGCCTGTACGTACCGTCTGTGAAAGACCTGCCAGGTGTTTAGAACCACAGGTAACCTCTAGTCATAGTGGATTCCTGTACTACTCGTTTGGAATCCAGGCCTGGTGAGTTAACACATGTACCTCCTACGTTCACAGTGGCCTGTACTGTACTTTGGTGAAATACCCTGCACGTTGCTTTGAAACCACACCGGGTCCATCCGTTCATAGTCCGACTGCTGTACGTCCGTGTGCACATCCATTCCAGGTTTGAGTGGAACCACAGAACCGACTCGGTCCCAGAGCGATGGCCTGGACGTACCGTTTTTGAAATCCGCGCCGATTGAACCAACATACCTCACGTTCGATTGTATGCCTTAGACCGTGTGAAATCATTGCCAGGTGATGTGAAAACACAGGAACCTCGACTCGTGATGTGCCTGCACTACCGTTTGAAATCCATTTGGCCGGTAGGCCACAGGTACCTCTCCGTCGCGCTTCGGGGGCCGGACGTCCGGGGGGTGGGGGGAAATACCAGGGGCCAGTTGAGTGAAACAACAGGGCTCTACTTATAATCGATTGCCTCTAGACCGTTTTGAATACCATGCGGTTGAGTAACCAACAGGTAAGCTCTAACTTCATAGATCGTTCCTGCCGTACCGTTTTGGGGGGAAGTACCATTGCCCGGGAAGTTGGAACACATACCTCTCGTTCATAGAGCCGGAGTCCCTCGACGTACCGGTTTGGAAATCCATTTGCCAGTTGATTGAAACCAACAGTACCCTACGTTCAGTCGATGGCCTTACCGTGTGGAAGACCAACTTGCGCCATTGATGCCACAGTAAACTCTACGTTCGAGCGTTACCGAACGTACGTTGGGGTGATACCCTGCCAGGTGGATGGAAAACCCATGTTAAACCTCCTCACGTTCCTAATCATGCTTACGCCGGTGTGATACGGGCCATGAATTGAAACCAACAGTACCTCTAATTGCCGATCGGGGGCCGCGACGTACCATTTTGAACCCATGGCCAGTTAGTGACCACAGTGCCTCGACGGGTCATATTCGGATTGCCTCTCGGCACCGTTTATTTCGGGGGGAATACCCTTGCCAGTTGGTAAACCACAGGGACGATCACGTGCGAACTAGAGGGGCCTGACTCCCGTGGGAAGACCTTGCCACGGTAGTTGAACCACGGGACCTCTACGTTCCAGATCGGATTGCCGGGCGACCGGTTTGGAAAGCCATGCCATTTAGGTGAACACAGTCAACTCGACGGTCCAGAGATGGATCTGCCTGGACGTTACGGTTTGGGGGCAGACCATTGCCGTTGAGCTTGAACCAAATACCGCTACGGTCCAAAAAAATGTTGCTGTACTACCGCTTTGTGAAGACCAGGGCCAGGTTGAGCTGAAACCAAGGTACCGCTACGTGTCACAGATTGATGCCCTGTACGGTCCGGTTTTGAAGACCATTGCACTGCGGGAACCACACGGATACCGCGACGTCCACAGTCGAGTGACTGACTACGTTTTGAATACCTTGCCAGGTTGAGTTGAAAACCACCGGTCAAACCTCGACGGATTATAGATCGATTGCCGTACGTACCGTTTGAAATCCATGGCCAATTGTGATTGAAACCAACAGTAACCTCTACGTTCACAGATCGATTGGCCTGTCTACCGTTTGAAAATACCGATTGCCACTCTTGATTGATCCACCCAGGTACACCTCACCGGTTCATAGCATGCTCATGCCGGTCACGCTACCGTGTTTGAGAACCAGTTGCCAGTTGAGACACAGGCAGGGACCTCTACGGTCACCATGATCGGATGCCTGTACGGACGTTTTGAATACATGGCATTGGGTGGAAACCACGTACCTCTACTATCACACTCAGATCGGGGTTGCCTACGTAACCACTGTGTATAAGAATCGCAGTGCCAGGTGTTGCAACCACAGATACCGCTACGGGCACACAGGTCGTGGCCTATACCTACCGCTGGCTGGATTTTACTAAAATTGCCATTGGTTTCAACTCAACCTGGCAATGGTATTTCAAAACGGTACGTACAGGCAATCGATCTATGAACGTAGAGGTTTACCTGTTGGTTTCAACTCAACCTGGCAATGGTATTTCAAAACGGTACGTAGAGGCAATCGATCTATGAACGTAGAGGTTTACCTGTTGGTTTCAACTCAACCTGGCAATGGTATTTCAAAACGGTACGTACAGGCAATCGATCTATGAACGTAGAGGTTTACCTGTTGGTTTCAACTCAACCTGGCAATGGTATTTCAAAACGGTACGTACAGGCAATCGATCTATGAACGTAGAGGTTTACCTGTTGGTTTCAACTCAACCTGGCAATGGTATTTCAAAACGGTACGTACAGGCAATCGATCTATGAACGTAGAGGTTTACCTGTTGGTTTCAACTCAACCTGGCAATGGTATTTCAAAACGGTACGTACAGGCAATCGATCTATGAACGTAGAGGTTTACCTGTTGGTTTCAACTCAACCTGGCAATGGTATTTCAAAACGGTACGTACAGGCAATCGATCTATGAACGTAGAGCTTTACCTGTTGGTTTCAACTCAACCTGGCAATGGTATTTCAAAACGGTACGTACAGGCAATCGATCTATGAACGTAGAGGTTTACCTGTTGGTTTCAACTCAACCTGGCAATGGTATTTCAAAACGGTACGTACAGGCAATCGATCTATGAACGTAGAGCTTTACCTGTTGGTTTCAACTCAACCTGGCAATGGTATTTCAAAACGGTACGTACAGGCAATCGATCTATGAACGTAGAGGTTTACCTGTTGGTTTCAACTCAACCTGGCAATGGTATTTCAAAACGGTACGTACAGGCAATCGATCTATGAACGTAGAGGTTTACCTGTTGGTTTCAACTCAACCTGGCAATGGTATTTCAAAACGGTACGTACAGGCAATCGATCTATGAACGTAGAGGTTTACCTGTTGGTTTCAACTCAACCTGGCAATGGTATTTCAAAACGGTACGTACAGGCAATCGATCTATGAACGTAGAGGTTTACCTGTTGGTTTCAACTCAACCTGGCAATGGTATTTCAAAACGGTACGTACAGGCAATCGATCTATGAACGTAGAGGTTTACCTGTTGGTTTCAACTCAACCTGGCAATGGTATTTCAAAACGGTACGTACAGGCAATCCATCTGTGAACGTAGAGGTTTACCTGTTGGTTTCAACTCAACCTGGCAATGGTATTTCAAAACGGTACGTACAGGCAATCCATCTGTGAACGTAGAGGTTTACCTGTTGGTTTCAACTCAACCTGGCAATGGTATTTCAAAACGGTACGTACAGGCAATCGATCTATGAACGTAGAGGTTTACCTGTTGGTTTCAACTCAACCTGGCAATGGTATTTCAAAACGGTACGTACAGGCAATCGATCTATGAACGTAGAGGTTTACCTGTTGGTTTCAACTCAACCTGGCAATGGTATTTCAAAACGGTACGTACAGGCAATCGATCTATGAACGTAGAGGTTTACCTGTTGGTTTCAACTCAACCTGGCAATGGTATTTCAAAACGGTACGTACAGGCAATCGATCTATGAACGTAGAGGTTTACCTGTTGGTTTCAACTCAACCTGGCAATGGTATTTCAAAACGGTACGTAGAGGCAATCGATCTATGAACGTAGAGCTTTACCTGTTGGTTTCAACTCAACCTGGCAATGGTATTTCAAAACGGTACGTATAGGCAATCGATCTATGAACGTAGAGGTTTACCTGTTGGTTTCAACTCAACCTGGCAATGGTATTTCAAAACGGTACGTACAGGCAATCGATCTATGAACGTAGAGGTTTACCTGTTGGTTTCAACTCAACCTGGCAATGGTATTTCAAAACGGTACGTAGAGGCAATCGATCTATGAACGTAGAGCTTTACCTGTTGGTTTCAACTCAACCTGGCAATGGTATTTCAAAACGGTACGTATAGGCAATCGATCTATGAACGTAGAGGTTTACCTGTTGGTTTCAACTCAACCTGGCAATGGTATTTCAAAACGGTACGTATAGGCAATCGATCTATGAACATAGAGCTTTACCTGTTGGTCATATAATGTATTTTAATATTATAGATGACTGGAAACTCGTTTATATATATGGATATATATAGATATATATAGATAGATATATAGATAGATAGATAGATAGATAGATAGATAGATAGATAGATAGATAGATGCATGCATGCATGCATGCATACATACATACATACATACATACATACATACATACATACATACATACATACATACATACATACATACATATATATATATATATATATATATATATATATATATATATATAAATATAAATAAAATCTCACATTGCAGGATAATTGGTAATGTGTCTATATAATGTACTGAAATCTACATTTTGACTGGAAAGTGGTCTATGTAACATCTTGAACAAATTACCGTTTGAATGGCAAGTGGTCTGTATACTGCATTTAACATTTCGTGTGACTGAAACATGTTTCATGTGTAATATATATAACTGGAAAGTATTTTATATAATGTATTTATTATTACAGGTTGACTGGCAAGTGGTCTAAATAATATATTTAACCCTACAGGCTGATTGGAAAGTAGTCTAAATAATGTATTTAACAGTACAGGTTGAAAGTAGTCTAAAGAATCTATTTAACAGTACAGGTTGAAAGTAGTCTAAAGAATCTATTTAACACTACATTTTGACTGGAAAGTGCGTTAAATAATGTACTGAACACTACAGTTTGACTGGAATGTGGTACAAATAATGTATTCATTACTACAGATTGACTGAAATGTGGTCTCAATAATCTATTTAACACTACGGGTTGACTGGAAAGTGGTCTAAATAATCTACTTAACACTACAGTTTCACTGGAATGTGGTATAAATAATGTATTTAACACTACAGTTTGACTGGAATGTGGTCTATATAATGTATTTCACACTACAGGTTGACTGGAAAGTGGTCTAAATAATATATTTAACCCTACAGGCTGATTGGAAAGTAGTCTAAATAATGTATTTAACAGTACAGGTTGAAAGTAGTCTAAAGAATCTATTTAACACTACATTTTGACTGGAAAGTGCGTTAAATAATGTACTGAACACTACAGTTTGACTGGAATGTGGTACAAATAATGTATTCATTACTACAGATTGACTGAAATGTGGTCTCAATAATCTATTTAACACTACGGGTTGACTGGAAAGTGGTCTAAATAATCTACTTAACACTACAGTTTCACTGGAATGTGGTATAAATAATGTATTTAACACTACAGTTTGACTGGAATGTGGTCTATATAATGTATTTCACACTACAGGTTGACTGGAAAGTGGTCTAAATAATGTATATAGCAATACTGTTTGACTGGAATGTGGTCTAAATAATGTATTTCACACTACAGGTTGACTGGAAAGTGATCTAAACAATGCATTTAACGCTACAGTTTGATTGGAACGTAGTCTAAATGATGTATTTAACATTACAGGTTGACTGGAAAATGGTCTAAACAATGCATGTAACGCTACAGTTTGACTGGAACGTAGTCTAAATGATGTATTTAACACTACAGGTTGACTGTAAAGTGGTCTGAATGGTGTATTTAACACTACAGTTTGACTGGAAAGTGGTCTAAATTATATATTTGACACTACATGTTGACTGAAAACTGATCTAAATGATGTATTTAACACTACAGGCTGACTGGAAAGTGGTCTAAATGAAATATTTGACACTACAGTTTGACTGGAAAGTTGTCTAAATTATGTATTTAACACTACAGGTTGACTGGAAAGTGGTCAAAATAATATATTTAACATTACAGTTTGATTAGAAAGTGGTCTAAACAATGCATTTAACACTACAGTTTGACTGAGAAGTGATCCAAATGAAGTATTTAACGCCACCGTTTGACTGGAAAGTGGTCTAAATCTTATATTTAACACTACAGGTTGACTGGAAGGCGTCACAGGACAGGATGGCGGAGTTCAATGGAGGAACGCCTCAAATGCTCACTCTATCTGTGACATCGGTAAGAATGAGAGGCGGGTGTTAGCAGTAGTCACATCACCGTGGAGACGGCCTCGCACGTTACATAGCTAAACTCTTTGACAATGATTTATTGGGTGAAAAACATTAAACAAAACAGTTTCTGTAAATCAAAATCAAATCAGTAAATCAGTCTCTGACCGTAAGACAAACAAAGTGTGTTTTGTTAAACGAGCACAGTGATTTATTCATTCTTCACATGTAGTCTTAGAGAGGAAACCCGCTACATTTTTTTTCAGTTAGCAGTAAAGGCTCTTTTATATGCACCATTCCACAGGATAGCACATACCACTGGCTTGAAGGAGAAATTCTTAAGATAACAACAGACTTTAGTTTCATCTATTTGGTTAGTTAGTTAAGAAGTTCCTTCCTTCCTAACTTGACTGCGTGTATAACGATTTATTTATTTATTTATTTTATTGATGTATTTATTTTATTTTATTTTATTTATGTATTTATGTTTTTGTTTTTTTTTATGTTTTTTTTTATTATTATTATTATTATTATTAATTTTTATTATTATTATTAATTTTTTTTAAATTTATTTAATTTATTATTTGAGTAGTGAATTTTGTATATAGCCTAAAAGGATAGATAAACAGAAAGCAGGAAAACGTAACCAATTTAAAAAAAATAATAATAGCAACAAAAAAATAATAAAAGTTATTGAGGTGCAATAAAGTGATTATTAATACATGTATAATTGCAATATACCATTTATGTAAATCTGTTGATTCAAGCGTATTCATTGTTTTCTCTTTTGTTTATTTCACTGTTTGTTTCATTGTCATTTTCTCGTTTATTTTACTGTTTGTTTCATTGTCACTTTCTCGTATATTTCACTGTTTGTTTCATTGTCACTTTCTCGTTTATTTCACTGTTTGTTTCATTGTCACTTTCTCGTTTATTTTACTGTTTGTTTCATTGTCATTTTCTCGTTTATTTTACTGTTTGTTTCATTGTAACTTTCTCGTTTATTTCACTGGGGTTTTTATTGTCACTTTCTCGTTTGTTCTTTACTGGGGTTTTTATTGTTGTTGTTGCTTTTTGTTTTGTTTTGTTTTGTTTGTTGCTTTCTGGTGTGTGTGTGTGTGTGTGTGTGTGTGTGTGTGTGTGTGTGTGTGTGTGTTGGTATGTGTGTATATGTGTGTGTGTGTGTATGTATGTGTGTGTGCGTGCGTATGTATGTGTATGTGTGTGTGTGTGTACATGTGCATGTGTATGTGTGTGTGCGTGTGTATGTGTGTCTGTGTGTGTCTGTGTGTGTGTCTGTCTGTGTGTGTGTGCGTGTGAGTGTTTGTGTTTGTGTGTGTGTGTGTATGTATGTATGTATGTATATATATATATATATATATATATATATATATATATATATATATATATATATATATATATATATATATATATATATACAAATGCAAATATATATATGTGTGTGTATGTGTGTTTGTGTGCATATATATGTGTGTATGTCTGTGTATGTGTGTGTGTATGGGTGGGTGTATGTGTGTGAGTGTGTATTTGTGTATGTGTGTATGTGTATGTATGTGTGTGTATGTGTGTGTCTGTGTGTATGCATGTGTATGTACCTGCGTGTGTGTGTCTGTATGTGTGTGTCTGTCTGTGTATGTGTGTGCGGGTGTCTGTGTGTGTGTTCGCGCAGGTATGTGTGTATGTATGAGTGAGTCTGTCTGTGTCTCTCTGTGTGTATGTGTGTCTGTATGTAGTTGTGTGTGTATGTATGTATGTATGTGTGTGGGTGTGTCCATGTGTCTGTGTGTGTCTGTGGAGAGAGGTTGCTCAGTTATTCTGATAATTAGTATCTTTACTATTAGCGTTTGTTTGCTTTAAACTCTGTTTCGTTATTAAACTCGTCTCGTGTTAAAATCTAAGTTATATTATTATGTTTCGTTTGTTTAGAGGCCGATTGATTTCAGCTATAACATCTACAACTTTGTTCAGGCTCGTCCTGACATTGTCAGCTTCGATATCAGTCCATGTTATCAGACCGGAAACAGGAGAAAGTTTGACTTCACCATTCCAGGTTAGTTAAAACTTCAGTCCATGTTATCAGACCGGAAACAGGAAAACGTTTGACTTCACCATTCCAGGTTAGTTAAAACTTCAGTCCATGTTATCAGACCGGAAACAGGAGAAAGTTTGACTTCACCATTCCAGGTTAGTTAAAACTTCAGTCCATGTTATCAGACCGGGAACAGGAGAAAGTTTGACTTCACCATTCCAGGTTAGTTAAAACTTCAGTCCATGTTATCAGACCGGAAACAGGAGAAAGTTTGACTTCACCATTCCAGGTTAGTTAAAACTCCAATCCATGTTATCAGATCGGAAACAGGAGAAAGTTTGACTTCACCATTCCAGGTTATTTAAAACTTCAGTCCATGTTATCAGACCGGAAACAGGAGAAAGTTTGACTTCACCATTCCAGGTTAGTTAAAACTTCAGTCCATGTTATCAGACCGGGAACAGGAGAAAGTTTGACTTCACCATTCCAGGTTAGTTAAAACTTCAGTCCATGTTATCAGACCGGAAACAGGAGAAAGTTTGACTTCACTATTCAAGGTTAGTTAAAATACTCAGAAGAGAAGAAAATTTTACTGTACTATTCTAGGTCAGTTAAAACGCCTGCGAACAGAAAAAAGTTTGACTTCACAATTCAGGTTAGTTAAAACGCCCTAGAACAGAAAAGGTTTGGACTTCAGTACAAGTTAGTTAAAAGATCTTGAGAGCGAAATCAAGTTTGACTTTACTAGTCTAGGTTAGTTAAAAACTTGGGAGCAGAAGAAAGTTGACTTTACCTTTTCAGGTTAGTTAAAACACCCGTGGAGGGGAGAAAAGTCGACTTCACTGGTCCAGGTTTGTTACCTCCACTTGTGAAAATAAAATGTGGTGCTGCTTAACTACTGCTTGGGTTAGGAAATACGTATCAAAGGAAAATTTACTATGGGAACTAGTGCTGCAACGATAAACCGGTGTACCGGTATACCGCGATAATTGATCAGCTCGATACGAACCGCGGTACAGTTTTGCGTATCGCGATTTTTATACGCTATTTTTTGTCCTTATCTTATTTGTCTTGAAATAGGCAAACAAACAAACAAACAAAAAACACATCGTTTTATTAATTGGTGATGACAGGAAATGTAACAATCACGTCAAGAGTAGTCGGCTTACTTATTGGCATACGAAGTGATAGGTCGGTTATACTTGGTTCTAACTTCTAAACAAAACGTGTTAAAAGTCCAATGATAATAACCAGTTAACGATAATTACAAATAAATGTTTTGTTACTTACACATTATCATTCATTGTTCATTTACGTTGGAATACGACTACGGCTATCATCTTCAAAGAAATAAACCAACAAATGAGAATCACACTTCGCTGTTTTTCACTGAACTCGGAATACTTCGGTCGATCGTTCAAAATACCTCGGCTCTGTTTCAGTCGATCTGCTGAAATATTGCGACTCAATACGTACATTTCCGTGTCAAGCGAGCAGCAACGGAAAAGTCCGATAGTAAGGATTTCCGAATGTGACAATTTATAAATAGTTTGACACCGTCACACCAGTGTTCTAGTAGACTAGTATTGTGTTAAAAAATAAAAATATGACCTAAAACATTTAGCCTGACAACTGAAACTAATAAAGATCATTAAAACGTTATGCCTTCTGTTTTCATTAAAAAAAAAACTCAATCCCATAAATATTAAATTTAAATAATATCAACTGTATTGCAATACATATTGCAATACAGTTTCTTATATCGCAATATATCGCAATACGGTTTTGACCGTATCGTTGCACCCCTAATGGGAACCTAGACATTAATCCGTTTGTCATACAGCTTTGTTTGGAGGCCAGTGTCTCATTGAATCTATATACATAGATCGAGGTATTAAACTGATTTAATACCTTCAGATTTTTATTTTATTTTTAACTCTTTGGGGTAAATCAGTGGAAATTCATCTGTTATCCTGCTGTTTGTGGACGATATAAGAGCACCAATATGGCGGAAAGTTGAGTCAAAAGTTTTAGCCAGATTCCTTTTTGTTTTGATTTAAACTTTGATATAAACATTCAGAATGACGTTATCCTTCGTACAAAGCTGTATAGTAACATATTCTTTCTGCTTCGGTTTTTGGTGTCTATATTTCGCATCTTGTGAGACAGGGCATGCTCATTATCACATGCCGAGTTTAAAGACCGCCATATCGTTCTTGTAGAGAAGTTGTTTGATCAGGGCTATAACGTCCAGGGACTCCTGAGAGCCTTCACAGCGTTCATGGTGGACACTCAGAGGCCATTTCACGATATGGCGCATCACTCATTAAAAGATGTCTGATGCAATACCTCCTAGGGGATTGGCGGTCCTCCTACGGTCGGTGCAAGAGGAATGGAACATCTTGTTACGTATCTCCTGGGGAGTGGCAGTCCTCCTGATAGTGGATCATGAAAGCAATCACGACTTTGCCTGACGTCCTTTCGACGTTCAGCTGTAGAATATCATGGCATTGAATTGTAGTCTATCTGGACCGTAGTCTGCGAAACAACTCCATTCTGTTGCCATGCACATTGATGGGTAGATATTGTGATTTTTGGTGGGTTTTTTGTTGTTGTTGTTTTGGGGTTGGGTTTTTTTTTTGGGGGGGGGGGGGTTTTGGGGGGGGGGGTATTTAATATTCTTATAGACTAAAATGTTTACGTAATTATGCACGACAATGAATAAACATTGTCATAATACAAACACGCTCAAATGCCAGCATGCACACTAGACAAGTATCCAACCAGTGCTCCACAACTGACGAAGCAAAGGCTGTGGTTTGTAATATCATGTTATTATAACATGACTCTTGTTGATATTCGAAAAGAGAATTCTACGAAAAGCCCACAATTTATTTTCTGTGGTTAATAATCATAAAAATAATTACGTCATAGATCCTTATATAAAAATGTGTTAAGTGCGTTGATAAATAAAACATTTCTTTCTGTTTTTCTTTCCAAGATAAAAAAGAAGGAAAGAAATGTTTCAATAAACGACGCACTCAGAACATTTTATTTACGGTTATATGGCGTCGGACATATGGTTGAGGACCACACAGTTTCTTTTTTATATTAAGATAATAAGATTGGTAGGCAGAGGGTGATAGATGAGAACGAATGAATGATATTGAGAGAGGAAACCCGCTGTTGCCATTTCATGGGCTACTCTTTTCGATTAGCAGCAAGTGATTTTTTATATGCATCATCCCATAGACAGGATAGTACATACCACAACCTTTGTTACACCAGACTTTCCAAGATAAATAATTTTAGACTCTTCTTTTCCGTCATACACGTTTCATTTCAATTTATTTTCGTATTTATATCCAATTAAGGTTTAAGCACGCTGTCCTTGGCACACACCTCAGCTATCTGGGCTGTCTGTCCAGGACCGTGGGTTAGTTAGAGAGAAGAGCGTGTAGTGGCCTTACACCTACCCATTGAGCCCTCAAGAACTCGCTCTGGGTTGGAGCCGGTATCGGGCTGCGAACTCTGTAGGCCTACCTACCAGCCTGTAGTCCGATGGCTTAACCACAATCTAATTAAAATTAGCTCCACTATTACTGGTAGACCCAGTGGAGCTAATTTTAATCAGATTGGCTTAACCACTGCGCCATCGAGGCCTGTCGTCATGCACAGCAGTGGATAACTGTCGTAATGAAATAATTTTGTTTATTTAGGTCAATATAAGGATCTAGTGGATCGAAACAACAAACTCTTCAAGTATTCTGCTTTGCGGTCATTGGTGGGATTCTGTGCCGTTTCTCCTCTTAGAATATCGAGACTAAAGGTGAGTAGTCTCTGTTTTTAACATGATAGATAAAATGAATTCAGGTGCCGTAGAAGAGGGTGGTTTGGGGAAGGGGATGCTCACCACTTTTTTCTTGTTATTGTGCTCGGGAGGATCACAAGGCCGTGTCTGTACACCAGAAATTCAGTTGTCCATCTTTTCAAGTATCTTAATCATTTTAATTGCACTTGATTAATTAAACAATAAAACGTTCGTTAAATATAAAATTGCGCAAGAATTTTTTTTTAACTTATTAAAACAGTTGCCATAGATATGACCATTATATTTGTTTTAATTACAGATTGTCTATGGAAAAGATGTTCACATTCGGTTTGAGTTACTAGACAGGGCGCCAATATCTGGCGACGTGTATACTAACACATCAGAGACGAAACTCGACTTAGCGGCGGCGTTTTTCATCCAGACGGTTAACCTGCACAAATTCGCCATTATGATAGACTACGACAAATACAGCACGGTATGATGAAGGGTGGATT
This sequence comes from Gigantopelta aegis, assembly GCF_016097555.1. NCBI lineage: Eukaryota > Metazoa > Mollusca > Gastropoda > Neomphalida > Peltospiridae > Gigantopelta > Gigantopelta aegis. The sequence goes on from NW_024535015.1 coordinate 44,063, forward strand.
TAGAGGGGGTGCCGTGATATATTACGACAAATACAGCACGGTATGATGTAGGGTGGATTTAGAGGGGTAACATGAGATGTTATGACAAATCCAGCACGGTATGATGAAGGGTGGATTTAGAGGGGGTACCATGATAAACTACGACAAATACAGCACGGTATGATGTAGGGTGGATTTAGAGGGGGTACCATGAGAGATTGCGACAAATATAGCACGGTATGATGTAGGGTGGATTTAGAGGGTGCATCATGAGAGATTACGACAAATACAGCACGGTATTAAGTAGGGTGGATTTAGAGGGTGTACCATGAGAGACTACGACAAATACAGCACGGTATGATGTAGGGTGGATTTAGAGGGGGTACCATGAGAGACTACGACAAATACAACACGGTATGATGTAGGGTGGATTTAGAGGGGGTACCATAAGAGATTACGACAAATACAGCACGGTATGATGTAGGGTGGATTTAGAGGGGGTACCATGAGAGATTGCGACAAATATAGCACGGTATGATGTAGGGTGGATTTAGAGGGTGCATCATGAGAGATTACGACAAATACAGCACGGTATTAAGTAGGGTGGATTTAGAGGGTGTACCATGAGAGACTACGACAAATACAGCACGGTATGATGTAGGGTGGATTTAGAGGGGGTACCATGAGAGACTACGACAAATACAACACGGTATGATGTAGGGTGGATTTAGAGGGGGTACCATAAGAGATTACGACAAATACAGCACGGTATGATGTAGGGTGGATTTAGAGGGGGTACATGAGAGACTACGACAAATACAGCACGGTATGATGTAGGGTGGATTTAGATAAGGTACTATGAAATATTATGACAAATCCAGAACGGTACGATGTAGGGTGGATTTAGAGGTGGTATCATCATCTATAATAATAATAATAATAATAATAATAATGAGTAAATTTTTTTGTTCATTGTTACTTTAATTATTTATACAGACGCAGTACATCCTGGCCACACCGAATTCTATCCGGGAATTTCAGTACGAGAGCGAGCTAGAACAGTCGACTGGCTACTCCCCAGGTGAGATTACAGTTAGCACTGCCCTGAATTGATCTACTCCCCAGGTGAGATCACAGTTAGCACCGCCCTGACTTAATCTACTCCCCAGGTGAGATCACAGTTAGCACCGCCCTGAATTGATCTACTCCCCAGGTGAGATCACAGTTAGCACCGCCCTAAATTGATCTACTTATTTCTCACACTGTCTCAATCTAATCTGTCTCTTTATGTCTCCTTCTGTCTCAATCTCTGCCTGTCTCTGTCTGTCTGTCTGTGTCTCTGTGCCTCTCTCTGTCTCTGACTCTCTCTGTCTGTCTGTTTGTCTGTCTGTTTGTCTGTTTCTGTCTCTCTCTCTCTCTCTCTCTCTCTCTCTCTCTCTCTCTCTCTCTCTCTCTCTCTCTCTCTCTCTCTCTCTCTCTCTCTCTCTCTCTCCCTCACTCTCTCTTCACAGGCGAATTTGAAAGAAGAGTCTGACAACCTCGAGCCGTACCACTCTTTGTTTTACACTAACCAATATAGTCCCTTCCTTTCTTCTTCTTTCAGGCGCTCTCGGGGGCCTCACGACGGGAATGGCGGTCGCCGGGGGAGGTATCGGTGCTGTCATGGCCTTCTTGTTTTTCAAATAAACGTTCCTTGCTTAATTTCTTATTTGTTATTAACCCGACCTGAAGTAAGGTGTATTTATATACGAATTAAAAAAAATAAAAATCATTTTGGTATTTTGGAACTGTATACACAATATCATGTTATGTGTCACGACTTTGTTAAAACGTCCATTTCACTCCGTCTTGTGCAGAGATACGGTCATCATGACAACAGTGACTGTTTTTCGGTGCGAGTCTTAAACACTAGAGTGGCAAATGTAAGTTGGAAAATCACAGTAACTGATGCTGGGAGAGGACCTGTAGTTATTATATGGGGGTCAAAGCTATTCGACAACCGAAGTTTTACCTAAGATCGATATATATATTTATTTATTTTTTTATTATTTTTTTTATTATTATTATTATTATTATTATTACTTTTTTTCTTTTTTTTTCTTCCCGCCAGTGCGCCGCGACTGGTATATAAAAGGTAGTGATTTATGCTTTCCTGTCTGTGGGATGGCGCATATAAAAATATCCCTTGCTGCTAATCGAAAAGAGTATGAAGTGGCGACAGCGGGTTTCCTCTCTCAATATCTGTGTGGTCTTTAACCATAATATTTTGTCTGACGTCATATAACCGTAAATAAAATATGTTGAGTTCGTCGTTAAATAAAACATTTCCTTCCTTCCAATAGCCGATGATTCATAAATCAATCTGTTCTAGTAATGTCATTAAACAAAACAAACTTTAATCTTAGTTTCAGTGTTCAGTGAAGGATCCAGAGTTTTGTTGGGGGGGGGGGGGGGAGGGGCGGTGGAGAGGGGATATTTAAAAAGGTGACGTCACACGATACGAGCGCCCCGTACGACAAAGCCGACTGCCTAGCAACCGATGAAACCGTCATGTTTGTCTTGTCACGATTGGCTATTCCCGTACAGAGCAAATGTGTCACGTGGGGTCTTCGTGCTCTTTCGTGGCGTCTTCGTGTTCTTTCGTGGCGTCTTCGTGCTCTTTCCTTATTACGGTCTTTAAAACGTTTAAACGATATTACGTTATTACGATACACCCAGGCTGTCAAACGACAGCATATGAGAAATTAGGAATGACACGATTCCATAAGAGAAAAGGGGGACATTTACCAACTCGTAATGTGTTTGGAAGGGGCGGGTCTCCTGGTCTAACCTCTGGACCCGTCTCTGGGGTTTGGGGGGGGGGGGGGGCACTCTTCCAACGCCAAAGTGTTGTGTTTTAAGTCTGAAAAGTGTGTTCAATTGATTAATCAAGACTGCGGTAGGTTTTTTTTGTTTGTTTGGGGGTTTTTTGTTGGTTTTTTTTTTTTTTTGGGGGGGGGGGGGGGGGGTTAGTTTCTGTTTTGATTTATTAATCATCGGTCATTGGATGTAAAACATTTGGTAATTTTGACATAGAGTCTTAGTAAGGAAACTTTCAACACTTTACCATTAGGGATTTTTTATATGCACCATCCCACAGACAGGATAGCACATACCACGGCCTTTCATATACCAGTCGTGGTGCACTGGGTAGGACGAGAAATATCCCAATAGGCCCACAGACGGGGATCGATCCCAGACCGATCGCGCATCAATCGAGCGCTTTACCACTGGGCTACGTCTCGCCCTATCGTGTCGTATGGCCTCTTCGTGACCTACCGGCCTTGGTGGCGTCGTGGTTAGGCCATCGGTCTACAGGCTGGTAGGTACTGGGTTCGATGCATGGGATTTTTAATCCAGATACCGACTCCAAACCCTGAGTGAGTGCTCCGCAAGGCTCAATGTGTAGGTGTAAACCACTTGCACCGACCAGTCATCCATAACTGGTTCAACAATGGCCATGGTTTGTGCTATCCTACCTGTGGGAAGCGCAAATGAAAGATCCCTTGCTGCTAATCGGAAAGAGTAGCCCATGTAGTGGCGACAGCGGGTTTCCTCTCAAAATCTGTGTGGTCCTTAACCATATGTCTGACGCCATATGACCGTAAATAAAATGTGTTGAGTGCGTCGTTAAATAAAACATTTCTTTCTTTCTTTCTTTCTTCGTGACCTTTCGTTCTTTTGTTAGTGCTGTCTTCAAAACTTTAAAACTTTATTATGGTACACTCAGGTTGTCAAACAACAGCATATCAGGAGTTTTTGTACAATGAGTATTTACAATAACAAGGTGCTGTAAGGGGGAAAAGGGCAAATGGACCATAATTAGTAAAAAGCGCAACTCGACTATGGACCCGCCTTTTCCAAAGTTAAGGGCGGGGCGTAGCTGCGTGGCACAGCGATTGCCTTATGAACGATCGATCTAGGTTCGAATCCCATCAGTGGGCCCGTTTGGGCTATTTCTCTTTCCAGCCAGTGCTCCACAACTGGTGTAACAAAGGCCGTGGTATGTACTATCCTGTATATGGGACGGTACATATAAAAGATCCCTTGCTGCTAATCGAAGAGAGTAGCCCATGAAGTGGCGACAGCGGGGTTCCTCTCTCAATACCTGTGTGGTCCTTAACCACTTATCCGACGCCATATAACCGTAAATAAAATGTGTTGAGTGCGTCGTTAAATAAAACATTTCCTTCTTTGCTTTTTTTTTTGCTTTTTTTTTTTTTTTTTGTGCTGGGGTGTCGTTAAACATTCATTCATTCATTCATTCATTCATTCATTCATTCATTGCTTTTTCCAACGCCAATGTGTTGTGTTTTAAGTCTGAACAATAACCGTTTTTGGATCATTTATCAAGACTGTTCTACTCTTTCTTTTCTGTGTTGTCCTCCATAATCAAGGGGCGGGACATAACCCAGTGGTAAAGCGCTTGCTCGATGCGCGGTCGGTGTGGGGTCGATCCCCATCGGTGGGCCCATTGGACTATTTCTCGTTCCAGCCAGTGCACCACGACTGGTATATCAAAGGCCGTAGTATGAACCACTCTGTCTGTGGAATGGTGCATATAAATGATCCCTTGCTGCTAATCGAAAAGAGTAGCCCGTGAAGTGGCGACAGCGGGTTTCCTCTCTCAATATCTGTGTGGTCCTTATCCATATGCCTGACACCATATAACCGTAAATAAAATGTGTTGAGTGCGTCGTTAAGTAAAACATTTCCTTCCTTCAGAATCAAAGTTAATGTTGGTTTTAGTTTAACGACACCACTAGAGCTCATTGTATTTCACAGAGTTGCTAATTCTGACGTATAGTCTTAGAGAGAAAACCCACTACATTTTTTTTCCATTAGGATAGCATATACCACGGCCTTTGAAATACCAGTCGTAGTGCACTGGGTGGAAAGAGAAATAGCCCAATGGGCCCACAGATGGAGATCGATTCTATACCGACCGCGCATCGGGCGTGCGTTTTACCACTGGGCTACATCCCGCACTCTCAGAATAAAAGGTAAATTGACTAAATCTATATAAAGAAATTCAATGTTTACATTCACAGTTTGATAGTTTACAATTTTATATCACATTTGTCGCACAAACATATCACATTTCATTCAAAGTGATATAAATAACAATTGACACGCACGCACGTGCACCCCCACAAAAAACAACAACAAAAAAACACTAAAACAAATCCCATAAAACAACGAAACAGAAAAACAACAACCCCGCACACACAAAAAAACCCACAAAAAAGGAAACAAAACAACGAACAAAACAAAACCAAAACCAAAACCCAAAACCAAAACCCAAAACAAAAAATGATAATTTAAAAAAAAGAAACAACACCAGAACAAATAACAC
>NW_024535016.1:0-18122 GCF_016097555.1 Gigantopelta aegis
TGAGAAAACTTACTTAGACTTTCATTGCAGCAACTTTCATTTGACGTCAGTCCACCTTCGTAATGATAGAATGTATGTCGTGTAGCTCTGTTCTTCACTGTAATCATCCACTGATAAATATCTTTTCAATATATTCAATTCTTCACCAAAACAATTTTAAAAAAAACTATGACAAATCAAGAAGGGTAGGAATTTTTACCACTAAAGCTTCATTTCCATGCAATACAGATGTCCAAAGTCATACGGCTAATGACAGAAAATTGATGTCCGCACAGCTACTCCGTCAAGCTGTCACCAGCCGATGATGAGAAATGTCTCCCTCTCGTCATGTGGCATCACTGAAGAAACAGAAAGAAATAGAGCTAAATGGGTGAGGGAAACGTACATACACCAATTGCCATAAGTCTACCAGTTAAACGTAGAGAATCTATGTTTGACAGATACAAGGTTTAGCTGTCCACCAGCACGCGCGGGTAACTATCTTTCTTATCTCTCGCAATTAACGGGAGAGAGAAACGGCGGAGCGGACAACTATTTAATCTTTCCTGTCGGAACAATTCCAATCTGAATACATGAGGAAAAAAGTTTGCTGTCACATTATGTGGACAAACTGTTATTCAATAACTGTACATCTAAAATCAATCGGGTCGCCACGGATGTTGATGGAAATCGTTCAACTGTCGTAACCAAGCCCTTAGCTGTAACAAGCCCATGCCAAACACCTTTCCATCTCTTGACTGCACACACGTCCAACTAAAAAAAAACGAGAAGGTAGAAAACATTAGTAACCAATCACAATGAAACTTCAAGAAAAACACACAATTATAAAAAGAAACGATCAAGGAATACTGAGAAACGATTACTTAAGACATTCATTCCAGCACCTTCATGTTACGATCAGTTCATCTTGGCTAATAACAGGAGATGTATATCTTTCAGCTGTGTCTTCAGCTGTTACTAATCACTGATACCTAGCTTTGAATGATAACCGAATCTCTTCAGCCAAAATATTAAAAGGCCAGCTATCAAAAATCAAGAAGGGAGGTTAATGACCATTAACATGCTTCATTGGCATGTAAGTATAGATGTCCGTAAGTCAAATACTGCTAATGAAATACATTTAACGTGACTCGCTACGGTACAAAAAAGTCCTCGACCATAAACCATATAACTATGTCAGTACAACCCTCCATTATAAAAAAACGAACTATCAATGGAATATAAAAAACGAGTACTTACACATTTCATTTCATGCAACTTCATTGACGTTCAGTCACCTTCGTAACGATAGAAATTTATATCTTGTAGCTCTGTCTTCAGCTGTTATCAATCCACTGATAAATATCTTTCAATTATACTTCAATTCTTCACCAAAACAATTTTAAACCAAACTATCAAACAATAACAATGGAATTTTGAAGCAAAACACACAATTATAAAACAAGCTATCAAACAATAACAATGAAATTTTCAAGCAAAAAAGAACAAAATTATAAAACAAACCATCAAGAATACTGTAAAACGACGGACGGGCGGACGGACGACGGCCGGACGACGGAGGCCCAAGTACTTATCTTTTCCGGCGGAACAGTTCGAACTGAATGCATGGGGGGGGGGGGGGGGGATGGGGGGGAATGGGGGGGGGGGAATGGCTGTCAAAGTGACAAACTCTATTCAGTATCACTTAACTTCATCTGTCGCAAGGATGTTGATGAAATCTTCCAACTCTCGTAACCATGCCTTCGGTCGGCTGTCACCAGCCCGATGATAAGTATCTTGCATCTCTTGATTCCACACGTCAACTAAAAAAAAAAAAACATTTTGTAGAAAAACATTCCTCAACAATAACAACATACTCAACAAAGAAAGTTTTAGCTAATGTTAAAAATAAATGGCATACCATTTATAAATGAACCTAGTTTTATGAATTGGTACTCACCATCTGAAATGTTTACCATTTACAAAACAACATAAAATCGTCAACCTTTGTGGCTGGTAGGTACTGGGTTGCGGATGCCAGTCGAGGCATGGGATTTTTAATCCAGATAGCGACTCCAAAACCCTGAGTGAGTGCCCCGCAAGGCTCAGTGGGTAGGCGTAAACCACTTGCACCGACCAGTAGATCCATGACTGGTTCAACAAAGGCCATGGGTTTGTGCTATCCTGCCTGTGGGGAAGCGCAAATAAAAGATCCCTTGCTGCCTGTCGTAAATGAGTAGCCTATGTGGCGACAGCGGGTTTCCTCTGAAAAACAGTGTCAGAATGAACCATATGTTTGACGTCCAGTAGCCGATGACAAGAAAAAAACCCACAATCATGTGCTCTAGGTGGCGTTGTTAAATAAAAACAAACTTTTTTTCTTTTTCTTTTTTTTCATCAACCTTTGACTTAACACAACAGGAGGACCTGGTTTTCTTTTAAGTTGATTCAACCATGGCAAATTTAGACGTCATAAAAGATATTTGCTAAACTTTCGTTGTTGAGTATATATACGTTTGCAGTAAAACACACAATTATAAAACGAACTATCAAGGATGTTGAGAAAACGATTACTTAGACATTTCATTGCATGCAACTTCATTTGACGCCGGTCAGTCACCCTTCGTAATGATAGAAATGTATGTCGTGTAGCTCTGTCTTCAGCTGTTAATCAATCCACTGATAAATATCTTTCAATTATAATTCAATTCTTCACCCAAAACATTTTAAACCAAACTATGAAAAATCAAGAAGGGGAGGTAATTTACCACTAAAATGCTTCATTCCATGCAAGTACAGATGTCAAAAGTCATACTGCTAATGACAGAAATTGATGTCCGACAGCTACTCCTTCAAGCTGTCACCAGCCCGATGATGATAAATGTCTTCCATCTCGTCATTGTGGCATCACTGAAGAACAGAAAAGAAAGAGAGTAAATTGTTGAGGAAAAGATACATACACATGCCAAAGTCTACCTATTAACGTAAGAAATCTATGTTTGACAGCTACATGTTTAGCTGTCACCCAGCACGGCGGTAACTATCTTCTATCTCTCGCAATTACGGTAGAAACGGACGGACGGACAACTATTTATCTTTCCCGGCGGAACAATTCGAACTGAATGCATGAGGAAAAAAGTTGCTGTCACATTTATGTGACAAACTTTATTCAATAACTGTACATCGAACTTCATCTCTGTCGCAAGGATGTTGATGAAATCGTCCAACTGTCGTAACCAAGCCTTCAGCTGTCACCAGCCCGATGCCAAACACCTTCCATCTCTTGATTGCACACGTCAACTAAAAAAAAACAGAAGGTAGAAAACATTAGTCATCCAATAACAATGAAACTTTCAAGCAAAACACACAATTATAAAACGAAACTATCAAGAATACTGAGAAACGATTACTTAAGGACATTTCATTCCATGCAACTTCATTTGACGTCAGTCATCTTTGCTAATAACAGAGATGTATGTCTTTCAGCTGTGTCTTCAGCTGTTACAAATCCACTGATAAATAGCTTTGAATGGATAACCGATCTCTTCACCAACAATATTAAAAGGCATGCTATCAAAAAATCAAGAAGGAAGGTTACTGACCATTAAAAATGCTTCATTGCATTTAAGTAGAGATGTCGTAAGTCAAACTGCTAATGAAATACCATTTACGTGGACAGCTACGTACAAAACATTCCTCGACAATAACAATATAACTTTGCAGTACAACACTCAATTATAAAACGAACTATCAAGAATATTAAAAAACGAGTACTTACACATTTCATTTCATGCAACTTCATTTGACGTCAGTCACCTTCGTAACGATAGAAATTGTATATCTTGTAGCTCTGTCTTCAGCTGTTTATCAATCCACTGATAAATATCTTTCAATTATAATTCAATTCTTCACCAAAAACAATTTTAAACCAACTATCAAACAATAACAATGGAATTTTGAAGCAAAACACACAATTATAAAACAAGCTATCAAACAATAACAATGAAATTTTCAAGCGCAAAAGAACAAAATATAAAAACAAACCATCAAGAATACTGTAAAACGACGGACGGACGGACGGACGGACGGACGGACGGAGGCCCAAGTACTTATCTTTTCCGGCGGAACAGTTCGAACTGAATGCATGGGGGGGGGGGGGGAATGGGGGGGGGGGGGAATGTGGGGGGGGGGGAATGGCTGTCAAAGTGACAAACTCTATTCAATATCACTTAACTTCATCTGTCGCAAGGATGTTGATGAAAATCTTCCAACTCTCGTAACCATGCCTTCGGCTGTCCACCAGCCCGATGATAAGTATCTTGCATCTCTTGATTCCACACGTCAACTAAAAAAAAAAAAAACATTTTGTAGAAAACATTCCTCAACAATAACAACATACTCAACAAAGAAAAGTTTAGCTAATGTTTAAAATAAATGGCATATACCATTTATAAATGAACCTAGTTTTATGAATTGGTACTCACATCTGAAATGTTTACCATTTACAAACAACATAAAACTCGTCAACCTTGTGGCTGGTAGGTACTGGGTTTCGGATGCCAGTCGAGGCATGGGATTTTTTAATCCAGATAGCGACTCCAACCCTGAGTGAGTGCCTCCCCGCAAGGCTCAGTGGGTAGGTGTAAACCACTTGCACCGACCAGTGATCCATGACTGGTTCAACAAAGGCCATGGTTTGTGCTATCCTGCCTGTGGGAAGCGCAAAATAAAAATCCCTTGCTGCCTGTCGTAAATGAGTAGCCTATGTGGCGACAGCGGGTTTCCTCTGAAAAACAGTGTCAGAATGACCATATGTTTGACGTCCAGTAGCCGATGACAAGATAAAAACCCACAATCAATGTGCTCTAGGTGGCGTTGTTAAATAAAACAAACTTTTTTCTTTTTTCTTTTTTTCATCAACCTTTGACTTAACACAACAGGAGGGACCTGGTTTTCTTTTAAGTTGATTCAACACATGCAAATTTAGACGTCATAAAAATATATTTGCTAAACTTTCGTTGTTGAGTATATATACGTTTGCAGTAAAAACACCCAATTATAAAACGAACTATCAAGGATGTTGAGGAGAAAACGATTACTTAGACATTTCATTGCATGCAACTTCATTTGACGTCAGTCACCTTCGTAATGATAGAAATGTATGTCGTGTAGCTCTGTCTTCAGCTGTTTAATCAATCCACTGATAAATATCTTTCAATTATAATTCAATTCTTCACCAAAACAATTTTAAACCAAACTATGGAAAAATCAAGAAGGGGAGGTAATTTACCACTAAAATGCTTCATTCCATGCAAGTACAGATGTCAAAAGTCATACTGCTAATGACAGGAAATTGATGTCCGACAGCTACGCCTTCAAGCTGTCACCAGCCCATGATGATAAATGTCTTCCATCTCGTCATTGTGGCATCACTGAAGAACAGAAAGAAAGAGAGTAAATTGTTGATGAAAAAGACTACATACACATGCCATAAGTCTACCTATTAACGTAAGAAATCTATGTTTGACAGCTACATGTTTAGCTGTCACCAGCACGGCGGTAACTATCTTCTATCTCTCGCAATTACGGTAGAAACGGACGACGGACAACTATTTATCTTTCCCGGCGGAACAATTCGAACTGAATGCATGAGGAAAAAATTTGCTGTCAAAATTTCTGTGACAAACTTATTCAATAACTGTACAACGAACTTCATCTGTCGCAAGGATGTTGATGAAATCGTCCCAACTGTTCGTAACCAAGCCTTCAGCTGTCACCAGCCCGATGCCAAACACCTTCCCTCTCTTGACTGCACACGTCAACTAAAAAAAAACAGAAGGTAGAAAACATTAGTCACACAATAACAATGAAACTTTCAAGCAAAACACACAATTATAAAACGAACTATCAAAGAATACTGAGAAACGATTACTTAAGACATTTCATTCCATGCAACTTCATTTTGACGTCAGTCATCTTTGCTAATAACAGAGATGTATGTCTTTCAGCTGTGTCTTCAGCTGTTTACAAATCCACTGATAAATAGCTTTGAATGATAACCGATCTCTTCACCAACAATATTAAAAGGCCAGCTATAAAAATCAAGAAGGAAGTGGTTTACTGACCATAAAATGCTTCATTGCATTTAAGTAGAGATGTCGTACGTTCAAACTGCTAATGAAATACATTTAACGTGCCAGCTACGTACAAACATTCCGCGACAATAACAATGAAATATTTGCAGTACAACACTCAATTAATAAAACGAACTATCAAAGAATATTAAAAAACGAGTACTTACACTTTCATTTCATGCAACTTCATTTGACGTCAGTCACCTTCGTAACGACTAGAAATTTTATATCTTGTAGCTCTGTCTTCAGCCTGTTTATCATCCACTGATAAATATCTTTCAATTATACTTCAATTCTTCACCAAAACCATTTTTAAACCAACTATCAAACAATAACAATGGAATTTTGAAGCAAACACACAATTATAAAACAAGCTATCAAACATAACAATGAAATTTTCAAAGCAAAAGAACAAAATATATAAAACAAACCATCAAGAATACTGTAAAACGACGGACGGACGGACGGACGGACGGACGGACGGAGGGCCCAATACTTATCTTTTCCGGCGGAACAGTTCGAACTGAATGCATGGGGGGGGGGGAAATGGGGGGGGTGAATGGGGGGGGGGAATGGCTGTCAAAGTGACAAACTCTCGTCAGTATCACTTAACTTCATCTGTCGCAAGGATGTTGATGAAATCTTCCAACTCTCGTAACCATGCCTTCGGCAGCCTGTCACCAGCCGATGGACCAAGATCTCATCCATCTCTGATTCCACACGTCACTGACTCAAAAAAAACAAAAACCATTTTTGTAGGAAAACCATTCCTCTCATAACAAACATACCCCACAGAGAAAGTTTAGACCAGTTTAAAATAAATGGCATCCACCTTATAAATGAACCTAGTTTTTATTGAACTGGGTACTCACTCTGAAATGTTTACCATTTACAAACAACCATAAACTAATCTCACCCCTCGGGGTAGGACTGGGCTACAGTCGAGGCTGGGATTGTTCAATCCGATGCGACTCCAAACCCTGAGTGAGTGCCCCCAGGCTCAGGTTTAGACTACTGCCACTTCCACCGACCAGGATCCAAATCCCAACACAAGGCCCATGGTTTGTGCATCCTGCCTGGTGACCGCAAAAAAAGAAACCTTTCTGCCTGTGAAGGTAGGAAATTCGTTGCCGAGTGTCCAGACACGAGGTGTCTCTCAACAACAGTGTCAATGACCAATGTTTGAGTCCAGTAGCCGATGACAAGATTAAAAAAACCCACAAAAAAAATTTCCCCCCCCCACACCCCCCCCAATGTGCTCAGTGGCGTTGTTTTATAAAACAAACTTTTTTTTTTTTGCTATTTTTCATCAACCTTTGACTTAACATGACAGGAGTCCTTTTTCTTTTCAAACATTGGCAAAACTAGACGTCATGAAAGATAGATGTCCGCGTGTATATATACGTTTGCAGGTCGGTGACATTATAGGGCGCAAACATGTTGAGAAAACGCACTTAGACATTTCATTGGAATGCAACTTCATTTGACGTCGAAACCTCGTGATGTAGAAATGTATCCCGTGTAGCTCTGTCAGTGGGTGTGGCGGCCGGTGATACCGTCTTTCATTTAATTCTGGCTTCACCTGACGCCTGGTCCAAACTATGAAAAATCAACAACTGGGATGCACCAACTAAAATGCTTCATTCCATGATCCTCCAGATGTCAAACATCGTTCCCGTTTAATAATGGACGCCACGCAGTGATGTCCGTCAACCACGCCCCAAGGTGGTCACCACCCATGCTCGCAGAGCTCCCACATCACGTCTGGCATCTACTGAAGAACAGAAGGAAAGAGAGTCCTTGTTGAGGAAGAGATACATACACATGCCATTAATCTCACCTATTAACGTAGAGCCCTATGACACAGCTATGCTTGACACCAGGACGGACCGACGCCTCCGACAGCGGACAACCACAGCCCCAGACCCTGCCTCCGATCTGGCAGCAGCCCTTCTGGCAGCCGGTGGGCCACCATCCCCACGGGTACGCATCCGTACCTGCTGAGTCTTTGCTTCAATGGGCCAGGCGGCTTGCCCAGCGTCAGTTGTCAACACACGCCGGCAGGACTCCACAACCCGAATACTTCTCCAGATGAAGTACCCTTAGTCCACCCTTTAATGTTGAAACTTTCAAGCAAATCACCACCTTATGAAACGACTATCACAATACTGAGACTAAGTTGAACTTTGTGACATTTTTTTCTATTTCCATGCAACTTCATTTATGACGTCAGTCATCTTTTACTGAAGAACAGGAGATGTAAGTACGCTTCCAGCTTTGTAAATCAGCTGTTACATAATCCCACTGATAAATAGTAGCTTTGATTGATCACTCGATCCATTCACCTCTAATTATATAACAAAGGCATCTCAAAATCAACGGAAGGTTCATGACCACTATGAAACGCTGGGTTAGGCTTTAAGTAGATGATGTCCATTATTGACGACTACTAGCTAGTAATACTCAATTTACAGGGAACATGCTACGGTACAAACACAACTCATTTCCTCGACAATATACAAGTAATTAACGCTTTTTCGCAGTAACAGCATCAACTAACGATCCATGATAAAACGAAAACATATACAAATATATACAAAAATCGACAGTAACTTACACATTTTCAATTTCAATTACCACCTTTACCATTATGGGTTGGGGGATTCACGTACAGTCACACTTCGTAGACCGCTCGAAATGTGAATAGACTGTAAGCATCGGTCTTATCAGCTCTTGCTGATCAATATCTCATCTGATTACAAATTCTTTCAAATATAATGTTCAATTCTTACATCCAAACACTGTTTAAAACCACACTATCAGTTAACAACTACACAATACTGGCCAGTTTATGAAGGCAAAAACACAAACCATAATTATATACACAAGCGGATCAAACAATACAATGAAACTATTAACTTTACTATCCTTCAAGCAACAAGAACAAAAATGTATTAAACAAACCCTCACGAAGACTGTAACACGATGACGCAGGAGACTCAGACAGGACGGACGGATCGGACGGAGGTACCCAAGTAATCTGATCTTTTTCCCGCGGTAACAGGTCACTAACTTCAATGCATGGGAGGTGGGGGGGAAAATTTGGGGGTAGGGGGTATTGGGGTGGTGAGGACTGGCCGATTTACACCTATTTACAAACGTTCTATTCAATACACTTTTTTGTAACTGCATCTGTCCTCCAAGGAGTGTTGTGGCAATTCTTTCAACAGCTTCGTAACCGAGTATATGCCTAACTTCGGCGTGTCCTTCGACCCAAATCCGCGATGATAAGTAACCCATTTCCAATTACAAATCTTGTATTCCAACGCACTCAACTAAAAAAAAAACACAAACATTTATGTATAAAACACTTCCTCAATCATCTAACATACACTGACTCAAACACATAAAGAAGGTTACTAGTACAAGATTAATGTAATATAAAGTAAAATGGTCAGATGCTCATTATAGAAATTTGACCTAGTTTTTAATGAATTTGTACTTCTACAATCCTTGGAATGTTTTATACCCTTTACAACAACAACCATACAAACTCGTTCAAACCTTTGGTGGCTGGTAGGTACTTCAGGGGCGGATGCTCAGTCGATAGGTGCCCAATGTGTAGGGAATTTTTTAATCCCGATAAGCGACTCCAAATCCTGATGCGTTTGCCCCGCAAGTGCTCAGGTCGGGTAGGCGTCAACCACGTGCATAAGACCATGCCCAGTTATCCATTACTGAGTCAACAGGCCATGGTTTTGTGTCTATCCTTCCTGTGGGAAGCGCAAATAAAATATCCCTCTGCTGCCTGTCGCTATATTAGTACTCTATGTTGGCGACAGCCTGGTATCCTCTGAAAAACCAGGTGTCATGAATGTGATCCCAAGGTTGTTACTGACGATCCCAGTATCCGATGACAAGTATAAAAGACACCACCACTCAATGTGACTCTAGGTTTCGGTGTTAAAGAATAACCACATTATTTTTCTTTTCATTCCTTGGTATTTCATTCAACCGTTGACTTAACACTAACAGTAGGACCTGGAATTTGCTTTTAAGTTGTGATTTATCAAACCATGGGCAATTTTAGGACGGTCATAAAAGATGAATGGTGCTTAAAACGTTCGGTTTTGTTGTAGTATAATAATTATACTGTTGCCTGTACAACACACTACCTTAGAAACGAACTATCATGATGTTAGAGAAATCGATTAACTTAGAAAGACTTGTCATTTGAGCTTGCACTATCCATTTCTGTACGTCCAGTCACCCCTGCGACTTGATAGAAATTATGTCGATGTAGCTTCTGTCTTCCAGCTGTTTTAAGCAATCCACTCGATAACTAGCTTATCAATTAATAACTTTCAATTCTTCACAAAACAATTAGTTATTAAACGCAAACTATGTCAAAACTCCAGAAGGGGAGTTCAACTTTTACCACCTAAAATCTATGCTTCAATTCCCTGACAAGTACAGATGTCCCAAAGATCATACTTGCGACACTTACAAGTAATGGATTGTTCACCGAGCAGCTACGGCCTTCTAAATCTGGGTCCCCCAGCCCGATGATGAATACAGTACTTCCATCGCGTCCATTGTGGACATTTCATAACATGAAGAAACCACCAAGAACCGAACGAGAAACTAAAAGGTTGTTTGCAGCTGAAAGATACATCCACATTATCAATAAGTTCTCCTAATTAAACGGGAAGCAATCCTAATGTGTTGACAGCTTATCATATGTTTCGACTTTCACCAGCACGGCGGTACTACTCTTCTTCTATCGTCTGCGCAATTACTGTTTAGAAACATACGGGGGGAAAAAATAAACCCCCCCGTGGATCGGACTAACATATTATAATCTTTCCCCAGCAGACAATATTTCGTAACTGGGGGGGGGGGAATTGCATGAAACACAAGTTGCTGTACCACATTTTCTGTACCACAATCTTTTATGTCAAATAACCTGTATCACCTCGAACTTGCACATTCGGCTCGCAATGATTCATATGCTCAACTGAAATCGTCCACCCTGCTTCGTCACCAAGCCTTCATCATGGTTTCAACCAGCCCGCTATGCCAAAAACACCTTCCCACTCCTTGAACTGTGTGCACTCCGTCAACTAAAAAAAAAACATGAAGGTATGAAAACATTTAGTCCAAAAAAACCACCAAGAACAAGGTAACCATCACACTAACTTTCAGCAAAAAAACCATCAATTATAACACGAACTAGACACAGATTACCTGAGAAACAGTATTACTTAGGACATTTCCAATTCCAATTGCAATCGCTCATGTAACGTAAGGTTCATCTTGACTAATATACAGAGATGTAGGTCCTAGCAAGCTGTGTGTCTGCAGCTGTTACCAAATCCCTCTGATCCAATAGCTTTTGAATGATCACCGGTCTCTCAACCACTAATATTTAATAGGCCAGCTATCAAAGAAAAAGAAGGAAGGTTTACATGTACCGGCATTTAAAAGTGCTTTCATTGCCTTTTAAGTTAGGAGATGTCCGTAAGTCAAACACTGTGCTAATGAAATACAATTTACGATAGAAAGCTCATCCCTATACAAACATATCCCTCCTGAACTACACGAACATAATCCCTGGTGCTGTACAACCTTTCCCTATTATATAAAACGAATATAATCCCTCACAATATTAAAACACGTAGTACTTACACATTTTCATATCATGCAAGCTACTCATTTGTGCACATCAGTCTCACCTTCGTACCGATAGCAAATTTTATAGCATTTAGTCCGCGCTGTCTTTCAGCTGTTATCCACACTAACCACTGATTAAGAATAGATTCTTACTCAATTATACCTCATCTCTCCCAGCCAAATTTTTAAACACAAACACTCCTCGAAACAAACAAAACAATGCGAATTTTGAAGCAAACCACACAATGATAAAACAAGCTAGCAAACAAAACATGAAATTGTCAAGCAAAGAACAACACGTAAAAACCCCGAAAACCAAGCAAGAATACTACAGTAAAACAACGGACGGTGCGGACCTGGACACCGGACCCGGATGGACGCAGCCACAAGTTACTTAATGCGTTTTCTTCCCGGCGGAACAGTTCTGAACCCTTCATGCTGGGGGGGTGGTATGGTGGGGTGGGGGGGAAGGCGGTGAGAGATAATTGGGGGAATGAGTGCGTATGGGGAATGTTCATATCAAAGTGAGTCAAACCTCTATTCACATATATCAACCCTAACTAGTCAAGCATGTGCTCAAGGAATGATTTGATGAAATATTTTCAACATCTCAAACGTTAAAACAGGGACTTGTATGGCTTCCGGAATCATTTACCATCCACAACTCCCGAATATACTGATAAAATAATTAAGTTCTACTATGCAATTCATCCTTTGATCACTCACAGTCAACTACAAATAAAAAAAAAAAAAAACTAAAAACATTTTTTTATTAGAACACATATCCTCAACAATAACATCACATCCTCAACAATAGAAAGATCTGTAGTCTACACTGTATAAAACTAAATGGCTGACCGCATTTATAAATGAACCTAGTTTTATTGAATTGGTGCTCACATCTGAAAATGTTTAAGCCATACGTTACAAAACAAACCTATAAACTCAGTCAAACCTATTTGTAGGCTGGTAGGAATACTGGGTTCGGAGACCATCCGGGTAATGGGATTAATTATAATCCTCCGATAGCGACGTCCAAACCCTGAGTGTATTCGCCGCCCCCGCAAGTCTCAGTGGGTAGGCGTAAACCACATGGCACCGCCCGTGATCCATGACTGAGTATTGCAACAAAGGCCAGTGATTTGTGCTATGCCTGCTATGTTGGGGTAGCGCAAAAAAGTGGGATGACAACTAAATAACAGACATCCCTATGCCCTGCCTGTGCGGAAATGAGTAGCCTATTCGTGGCGCCAGGCGGGCTTTCCACCTGAAACACAGGGTCCGACTGAACCATATTGTTGTTGACGCCCATTTCAGCCGGATACACAAGTAGAAAAAACACGCCTAATCAAGGATGCTTCTAAGTGCACAGTTGTATACATAAAACAAACTTGTAGTTGGTCTTTGTCTTTTTATTCAATCAACCGCTGAGCTTAACGCACAACAGTGAAGGACCATGTCTTTTCATATTTAAAGACTGTGTATTCCACCATGGCAAATTTTAGTACGGGACAGCTACAGTAATATTTTTCTCTAAAACTATTCCCTGTGTAGTTGAACTACGATGATGGTGTGCAAGTATAACACCCATGCTATAAAACAGATCGTATCACCGGAATGTTGTCATAAACAACGTATACTTAGACATTTCAATTAGGCAGGCACTACTCCCATTTGGGCTTCAGTCACCTTCGATAACTTTATAGAGAAAGCTATGTCGGGTGGAGAGCTCTGTCTTCGCGGCTGTATAATTCACAGCTCCACTGGAATTTTAAAAAAATCTCTCCTTCATTATAAATTCAATTATCTTCCCACAAAAAAGCAATTTTAAATCACCAAACTACGAAAAATCAAGAAAGGTAGGCTATGACTTCACCCACCTAAAAGAATGCTTCAGCAGGCCATGCAAGTACAGAATGTCCAAACAGTCCTACTGCTAGACAAAGAAATTTGATCGGTGACCGTCCCAGCTACGCCTTCCAACTGTCTGTTCCCAGCCCGATGAATGATAAATAGTCTTTTACCAATCCGCTCATTTTGATAGCATCAACCTCGAAGAACAGAAAGCTAGAGCGAGTTACATTGTATTTGCGTAAAAGATTACATCACACCTAGCCCACTCAAGTCCTACCTAATTAACGTAAGACATCTCTGTTATGACCATGCTTACCTTTACTCTAAGGGCTGTCACCAGCACTGCGGTAACATTATCTTCCTATCCTCTCGGCACTAGTACGGAATAGAAACTGACCGGACGGTCACAACATTTATCTTTTCCTCCCGCGGAACACTTCTAATCTTGAATGCCATTGGAGAAAAATATTTGGCTGTCACAATTATGTTACAACTTTATTCACTAAATGTACATCGACTTGCACTCGTCAGCGCAATGATTGGTGTATCGAATATCGTCCCACTTGCCGTAACCAAGCCTTATCTTGTGTCACCAGCCCGATGCCCAACACCTTCCATCTCTTGACTGTGCACACCGTCAACTAAAAAAAAACAGACATGTAGAAAAACATTTAGTCACAATCAATAACCATCGATACGTTTCAAGCATAAAACACACAAGTTTAGAAAAACGAACTACATCAAGAATTACTGAGAAACGATTACTTAAGACCATTTCCATTCCATGCTGCCACTTCATTTGACCTCAGTCATCTTTGCTACATACAGAGAATGTACTGTCAGTTCAGCATTGTCTTCAGCTGTTCAAACTCACTGATCATGCTTTGGAATGATAAACGCTATCCGTCACCCAACAATCTTAAAAGGCACAGCTATCAAAATCCAGAAGGAAGGTGTAAGACTTTGTACCCATTTAAAATGCCATTCATTTGCATTTTAAGTAAGAGAAATGATCGGCAAGGTCAAACTGCTATGAAAATTACATTTACGTGAGCAGCTTACGTCAGAAAAAGCACTCGACAATAACATATAACTCTTCTGCCCTGTACAAAAACAACGAAAAAACTCAATTATAAAAACGACGATCAACGATACTAGTAAAAACGAGTACGTACACATTTCATTTCATGCAACTTCATTCTGGACTCCAGTCTCACCTTCGTAACGCTAGAAATTTATATCAGTGTAGCATCTGTCTTCCCATGCTGTTATCAACCAGCCTGAAAAAAAATATTTACTCTTCAATTAATACTTCCAATTCTTCACTCAAAAACAATTTTGAAGACCAAACTATCAAACAATAACAATGGAATTTTGGTGAAGCAAAAACACACAATTATAAACAAGCTATCAAACAATACAATGAAATTTTTCATAAGCAAAAGAACAAAATTATTAAAACAAAACCATCCAAGAATACTGTAAAACGACGGACGGGCGGGACGGACGGACGGACGGATGTGAGGCCCAAAGTACTATATTCCTTATTCCGGCGGAACAGTTTCGAACTGAATGGCATGGGGGGGGGGGGGGGGATGGGGGGAATTGGGGGGGGGGGAATTGTTGTCAAAGTGAAACTGACAACTCTATACCCAGTATCACTTTAACTTCATCTGTCGCAAGGATGTTGATGAAATCTTCCAAACTCTCGTAACCATGCCTTCTGCTGTCACCCAGCCCGATGATAAGTAATCTTGCACTCTCTTGAATTCCACACTTCAACTAAAAAAAAAAAAAACATTTTGGGTAGAAAACATTCCTCAACAATAACAACATACTCAAACAAAGAAAGTTTAGCTATATGTTTATAAAATAAAATGGTCATACCATTTTCTAAATGAAACCTAGTTTTATGAATTGGTACTCACATCTGAAAATGTTTTACCATTTACAAACAACATAAAACTCGTCAACCTTTGTGACGCGTGGTAGGTACTTGGATTCATCGGATGCCAGTCGAGGTATGGGATTTTTAATCCAGATAGCGACTCCAAACCCTGAGTGAGTGCCTTCCCCAAGGCTCAGCATCGGGGCTAGTTGCTTAACACAAATTCGCAGTACCGAACATCCGGACCAATGCGATCCATTCACTTGTTCAAAGCTGCAAAGCACTCCATGTGGTTTTTGTTGCTACACCCTGCCTTTGGTACAGCGCAAATAAAAGATCCCGTGCTGCCTTGTGTTCGTAACTAGCTTACTCTATGTTTGCGAACGAGGTGCGTGATTTCCTCCTCTGAAAAAACAAGTGTCAGCAGAACAATCCCATATTTCTTGAACGTCCTCATTTTTACCGATGTACAAGATAAAAATACCCACCATCAATGTTGCTCGTAGCGTTGGTGCGTTGTTTAACATATCACAAACTTTATTTTCTTTTCTTCTGTTTCTCACTCACCCATTTGACTTCACATCAATCAGGAGGCCGTTTTCTTCCTTTTCAAGTTGTCTTCAACCATGGCAAATTTAGAAGCGTCATTAAGAGATATCTTCTAATAACTGTTTCGTGTGTCTCGACGTAGTTATAAGACGGATTGCATGTAAACAAATCACATTTACTATAAATCGCATCTATCAGGAATTCGTTGAGTGGATAAACGATGTGACTTATACCATTTCATTGCATTCAACTTCCCTCTTGAGATCAGTCATCACTCTTCGTCACGATAGAAAGTTAGGTCCGCTGTAGCTTCTGTCTCTCAGCTGTGTGTACAATTCTCACTGCTAAATATCTTTCATTATATTTGTCAATTTTCAAAATTTCACCAAACATGTTACACCAAACTTTGAATATTCAAGAAGGGGAGGAATTTTTACCTACTAGAAATTGTCTCTCCTTTTCCATGCAAGTACATGGATGTCAATAAGTCTACTGCTAATGACAGAAATTGATGTCCGACAGCTACGCCTTCAAGCTGTCACCACCCGATGATGATAAATGTCTTCCATCTCGTCTTGTGGCATCAACTGAAAACCAGAAAGAAGAGAGTAAATTGTTAGGAAAAGATACCATACACATGGCCATAAGTCTACCTATTAACGTAAGAAATCTATGTTTGACAGCTACATTTTTGCTGTCACCAGCACGGCGGTAACTATCTTCTATCTCTCGCAATTACGGTAGAACGGACGGACGGACAACTATTTATCTTTCCCGGGGAACAATTCGAACTGAATGCATGAGGAAAAAATTTGCTGTCACATTTATTGACAAACTTTATTCAATAACTGTACATCGAACTTCATCTGTCGCAAGGATGTTGATGAAATCGTCCAACTGTCGTAACCAAGCCTTCAGCTGTCCCAGCCCGATGCCAAACACCTTCCATCTCTTGATTGCACACGTCAACTAAAAAAAACAGAAGGTAGAAAACATTATCACCAATAACCAATGAAACTTTCAAGCAAAACAACAATTATAAAACGAACTATCAAGATACTGAGAAACGTTACTTAAGACATTTCATTCCATGCAACTTCATTTGACGTCAGTTCATCTTTGCTAATAACAGAGATGTATGTCTTTCAGCTGTGTCTTCAGCTGTTACAAATCCACTGATAAATAGCTTTGAATGATAACCGATCTCTTCACCAACAATATTAAAAGGCCAGCTATCAAAAATCAAGAAGGAAGGTTACTGACCATTAAAATGCTTCATTGCATTTAAGTAGAGATGTCGTAAGTCAAACTGCTAATGAATCATTTACGTGACAGCTTACGTACAAAACATTCCTCGACAATAACAAATAACTTTTGCAGTAAAACCTCAATTATAAAACAACTATCAAGAATATTAAAAAACGAGTACTTACACATTTCATTTCATGCAACTTCATTTGACGTCAGTCACCTTCGTAACGATAGAAATTTATATCTTGTAGCTCTGTCTTCAGCTGTTATCAATCCACTGATAAATATCTTTCAATTAAATTCAATTCTTCACCAAAACAATTTTAAACCAAACTATCAAACAATAACAATGGAATTTTGAAGCAAAACACACAATTTAAAACAACTATCAAACAATAACAATAAATTTTCAAGCAAAGAAACAAAATTATAAAACAAACCATCAAGAATACTGTAAAAACGACGGACGGACACGGCGGACGGACGGACGGACGGAGGCCCCAATACTTATCTTTTCCGGCGGAACAGTTCGAACGAATGCATGGGGGGGGGGGAATGGGGGGGGGGGAATGGGGGGGAAATGGCTGTCAAAGTGCCAAACTCTATTCAATATCACTTAATTCATCCTGTCGCAAGGATGTTGATGAAATCTTCCAACCTCTCGTAACCCTGCCTTCGGCTGTCACCAGCCCGATGTAAGTATCTTGCATCTCTTGATTCCACACGTCAACTAAAAAAAAAAAACATTTTGTAGAAAACATTCCTCAACAATAACCACATACTCAACAAAGAAG
>NW_024535017.1:0-16082 GCF_016097555.1 Gigantopelta aegis
CTTTGGCTACCTATTTAAAACAAATCAATAATTATATATAACAACTTACGTTTTTAAATACACATTTATGATATCCAGCTGTATAGTCACATTTGTACATAAATTAAATAATGGATTACATCATGATGACATTATAAGTCCCAAATAATGTGAATAAGTAATAGAACTAGTGTTTGCTGTTTGCAAATCAACTAAACTCTTAGGACTAGTATTAAAGTTTGACATGAAATATACTATAAGGGGTCACTCAATAGCAAAAGTGTATACACGAAGTTCTTTAGGAATATTCGTTATCTTTATAAACATTCAAGCTAAAACTTTCTCAGTTAATTTTGATAAAAATTGCTTCTTTATTTTCTGACTTAAAATGCAAATTCATGAGGTATATTCTCTGGAAATGTCTGATATCCTCATATACACAGGATAGGTACATTTGAAACTTGTTCTTGAATGATATTGATGTGAAAGTTTGCCTAGGAGTCTTATTTTACAGAAGCCCAAATTTTACTGAGGGTTTTTGGTATACCTTTTTATATATTGCATGTCTGCATAAATGTTTTAGCTCTAAATTCAATTGAGAGCTATGAAACTGTTTTTCAAATCTAGATCTGAGTATTGGAACATTTACAAAAAAATAATATTTTTAACCTAGACCACTGGAATTTAATTAAAGCTCATGACAATGCTTGCACTTATGGCAGTCATGGTATCACTATAACTATCTCTTTTTATTCAAAGGGATTGTTTACAAAGAAGGATGCCCATGCCTTGCCAAGTTCAATGAAGCATAGAGTTCATATAAAATTATGTTACTTTTGAAACATTTTATTGAGCCAAAAAAATCTAATCTCTGTTGATTCTCCCTACATCTAAACCTTCAGAGCATTGACTCCATGCATAATAGACACAATATGATTTTATTTTTAATTTAACTTAACCTTAGATCTGATTGTAATAGTTGTGAGATCACTTGGGTGAATACACCTAGTGTCATTGTCATTTTAAGAAAAAAAAGAGGTTGACTTGGCTTATGCACAAAGTCCACAACAGTTGTATCTTCTGCACGTAGAAAGATACTTGATTTAAGAATACCATATGAATAAGCTGATGAAGGGTCATAAACTAGTCTGTCCAGAGAAGCACTTAGACAGCATGCAGTAATAATAATCAATGTGAAAACCTATGTCTTATAAATTCCAATCAGCTGCTTTGCTGTACAGATATTGTATATAATAAGTGCATTGTAGTAACCTTGTTTATATTGATTGTGATGTTGTATAGTAACAGTACTTTTGGTGGAACTTCAGATGGTAATTAATTACTTCCTACTGTCTGCTTTATTAAAAATGTTTCAACTTTTTAAACTTTATTAACTTTTTTGTTATATATATTATATGTTGTATTCTACCTGAAACATTGTGGAGACTGAGACTTGTCTAGTTTCTATAAGCTGCTGTTTTCCTATATTTAGATTATCCATTTAAACCATTTTCTCTTTCCATGATATTAACATGTTTTAACATTTACTGTGCAACATTTCTGTTAATAATACAACTCATGAAATATGATAGGAATGATTGATTATGATAGAGGGATAGAGAAGAATAAGCTATGAATATGACTAAAGAAGCTCAACTTTGTCTGGATTACCAACCTCCCCACCTTAAAACTATTTGCCAGGTGTTTTTTATGTCAAACTAACTTTAAAACAGCTGTCTATATGTTCTGGCAAACCTTACAGGATTTCCTATGAAGAACCAGCAGATTGATTAAAACTAAGACAGAGCCAAGCAAACAACTTATAACTTGTCACAAATTTTAGTCAAAAAACTTTTATGTGTTTGGAATGAGTGAACATAATTTTTTTCTTTTGTAGGTTGAGATCTGTTTTTAATCTTTTTAGAACAAAACACGGAAGTCTATAAAAGTCATAACCCTAAATGTTCTCCAATACAAAGTTTACTTCTCAAACATAAATATTTATGCGTGTGCACCTCCACACCATGGATGTGGCTATGGCTTTGTTGTACCTGATAATTAGAATGGGATTAGTTGAATCTATCTATAAGAACATGAACAATTTTCTTAGGCTCAGTATAAATAAATTACCACTAACTAATACAATGCTGTTACTTCTATAATATTATTTATTGGGAGGGTAAACAGTATCTATAATGGATGCTTGGGTGAAGTATTTCAAAATCAATATCTGGAAGGGGCTTATGTCTCGCCAGATCTTCCTTGATTAATGCATATGCTTAACCTTTTGTTTTAACCATTCTTTCATATTTCTGTCAACATTTGTCTCTCCAACATAATCACTTTTCAAAAGCATTGATCAGTTTTCCAATGAGTTGCATCTCGACCTTTCTTGTTTATCCATAACTTGTACATGGGCAGTTATCTTGTCAGGTTGAGCAGGATTATTCTAATGTTGTCTAGATCCACATCACTTAGCTCTAATTGTATCCCCAATTCGTACCATTTAGCAGTTCTAGCGTGGTTACATAATTCTTTCAGTTCACATTGCTGATCTAAGAGATTATAACTAGCCATTTCAGAGTAGACGAGTGATGGGCGATATCAACTAGCGATGATTATATTCGATACTTGTACGAATCGTTTACTTTCTGCTACTATGTAATACATTCGTAACGATTCTATTGCATGCATGCGCAATACTAACATGTGCTTTTATTATACTTGTTATATTAAAGATATTGAATATTTGATAACTAGTTAGTTTTTTCCTCTTTTTTTGCAGGTTCTGAAAAAGAATTGGTAGAGTTAGGAAAAAGGTGTTTCTATAACAACTTTAGTATAAATCATTATGTTGTTGTAATACATTCTGTGGACATAGATGATTGATACCTACTAAAAAATTCAATCTTAAAAACACTGGAGATATTGTCCTTAATATCGTTACCTGGTACTCACTGCTTATGAAATAATAAAGTATGATGTAGAAGCTGCACCCCTTTTAGTGCATGACACTTATAGCATGCCAAGCATTTGTATACAGTCCTATAGTCTAAAGGAGCTTATTTAAAATGATGTTTTTAACAAACACATGATGTATATGAAAGTAGACTATATGATAGCAGCAGTTGTGATCTCCTGAATTCAGTATATTGATTAGTCAACTACTCATGTATCAAAATCCTTTCCAAATGTCACGTGTCTGTGAATAAGATTATTTATCTACTTCATAATCACAATATACATACATACATATATATATATATATATATATATATATATATATATATATATATATAATATATATATATATAATAATTATATATATATACACACAGGTCTTTACTGATTATATATAGTTCATTAAACGTAGGCAATGCAATAGTTATCATAATCATATAGCCTTTATGATTACCTGAGCCCTTTGCAAACTACAAGTCCTTAACATGGCTATATTCTGTATAATTACATATCTTTACTTTGAAGTCTCAATTTACTAGCTTATATTTAACTAGAGTATATGGACTGATACATAGATCACTCTGTATGAACTAACATATATAGGGATTGTTCAAGTTTGCCCCAATTATACTTAGTTCATAAGCAATGTGCTAAGGTTAATCAGAAAACCTACCTATATCTTTAACAGTTAGACCAGTACCACCTTAAGATATAAGATTACAGTCTAGGACCACCTTTAGTTTGTATTTCTAGCATTCACAGAATTATATATTTGTATGTATGTATATATATGTATGTATGTATATATATATATATATATATATTATATATATATATGTATATATATATATATTATATATATATATATATATACACATATATATGTATATATATATATATATATTATATATATATAGCTATATATATATATATATATATATATATATATATATTATATATATATATATATATGTATATATATATACACACATTACTTAGTTGGTATATAATATTATATTTTATTATGAATAAGTGTATGACTTTAACAAGTGTGTCTTTTGAGAAGTACCACCTTAGATATGAGATTACAATCTAGGACCACCTTTAGTTTGGATTACTTGCATTCACAGAATTATTTATAATTATATAGATAGATAGATAAATAAATTACTTAGTTGGTATGTGTATACTTTATTGTGGGATAACGTGTGAAATGTTAGTAATCCAAACAGAAGGTGGTCTTAGATTATAATTGTATCATTAATTATGTCAAGTTTGTGCATATGTCTGTCATTAAGTAGATTACCTCTACTAAGTTTTTAGCAATGTTTACTCCAGAGCAGACTTGTTCTGTTCTTTCCTATAGATATATACTTCACTGTGTTCACTTTGATCAATCAAACCTGAATAGAGAAAGAGAGAGAGAGAGAGAGAGAGAGAGAGAGAGAGAGAGACAGACAGAGACAGAGACAGAGACAGAGACAGACAGACAGAGACAGATACAGAGACAGAGTGAGAGACAGAGACAGATACAGAGAGAGACAGAGACAGAGACAGAGCTACAGAAAGAGAGAGAGGCATCATCATAACATCAAAGTAATAACTACATGTGCTAAGAATGATGCCAGTTGAAATAGTTGAAATCTGCCCTTAATCAAATGTCCAGACCCAAATGTCGCAGATATAATAATTTTCTAACCCATCTCCACCATTATGTATAAAATCTTCAAAGTAACAATAAATGTTATTCATCATAACAAAGGAAAAATTTACAAAATATTCAAGAACTAAACAAAACAATGCAAACATAGGAATTATTAATGTGAAGGTTTCTTCAAATACCAAACGTGAATTTCTTTCAAACTCTTCTCTTGTAGATGGATGAAATACGGGATCATCTGCAGAAAAATCCCCGTAAACCAATAAACCTCACCTTTAGGCGCGTTATGGCAAATGGCGTATATTTCCAGCTCAATTGTTAAAAGCTGCAACTGAAACTAATGAAAGTAAATTTATCTTTTAAAATAGACTCTATATGTTGTTTCACATCATCTGTCATCTTGTTTGATCTAGCACGTTTACTGTTGGCTCTTTGCTTTGTTTCTTCCAATTGATCATGAGCATCACCTTTGAGTCTTATAGTCTCAGCCTCATCTATATCAGCCTTAGCTTCATGATTGCTTCTTCAAAATCTGTTACCATTTGCTCATCAATGTTGACATGAATAATAGGAGGGGTATGGGTCAATTGTAGTTTTTCATCAGACATAAAAGTTAAACCTTCAAAATCTCTCTTTTGAATTCTGTCTTGTAACAATTTTATATGATATTTGTACTCCTCCATTCTCTCCCATAATCTCTTATACCTTTCGTATAATAGGTCATCATCTTGGCTGGTCTCACTTGGTGGACAAATAGCAATCTCAACACTTTTATTAACTAGGAGAACAATAAGAGGATGTAAAAGTTTACTTTATATATAGAATATTCCAGAAGGCATTACTGATTTTGGTTGTATTATGTATGGCTGTTATTACGAAAGCCAGGGCAGACATCCAACTCGTATAACCCTGTTTGATTAAAATAGGATAAGGAATTGGAATGTCTGTCCTCCGCTTCCTTATACATAACATAATGCATAGGTGACTGACTCTAAAAACAATTTTCCAACCCAATAAAATAATCTATTTTGACTACCATTTAACCTCACCCCTCGTATCAAGTTGAATTAAACCTTTGACCTCTGTGCAAACACTGCTGGCAGGTTCACATGTACCTGTAGCACTAGATATACTGGAAATGTAGAATCATGTACATGGTGTACGTCACAGTCACAAAGAACAATGCAAGACTTTAAGTCAACCTTATCCAGTTTCTAGGTATAAATATTGGTCTACTGATACTAATGTTGAATGTACCAACACTCCTGAAGCTTTACATGTAACACTGAATATACATGAAATGGACAGTTTGTACATGTTTATACTTTATTATAAATATACCACAATTAGTTGTTTTTTTAATATGGCCACTTATAATTCATTACCCAGAGTAATAACCATTTATTAATGTAGCGTCAATCACATACATTCTTTAGATAGAAATTAATGTTATATTATATACCAAAAAGCAATAAAATATAATGCTGAACTCTTGCTAAAGTTTTTCTAGTGATATTTCTTTATTTTGAATTGCCATGCTACCACTACATGACAAGTTACTAATTAAAATTTAGAATAAAATGAAATGCACTAAAATAGCTATCAGTAAAAGTAATCATACAGAATTTAGAAAATAATATGATGATGTGAGGGAAACTAGTAGTTATGTATGTAGTTAATAACAAAATGTAGTATAAGTCAAAACATATACATATAAAAATAACTTACTTGTTTTGTCTTTTCTCTCTCTAAAAGTTCATTAAGAGAATCCTCTTTTTCATGAAGCAAGTTAACAAGTAGAGATACTTCTGGTCTGTCAGAATATGATCTAATGTGATCATAAAAGTGAGAATATATAGCAAGATACATTATGAAGAGACAGTGACAAAAAACCACAAAAGTAACTGTTTATTATAAGTCATATAATGTACTATATAATGCAGATATTTAAGACTGTGTCCAAATAAGAAAATAAATGTTTATGAAACACTTTAAAAGTGTATAGAGTTAACATAAAAGGGTACAAATTAATTAACTAACAAAAAATAAGCATAATAATCTTGTTATTAACAATCAACTGGTTATGACCTCACTTAGGAAAATGTACTCCTACATATAATTTAATGTATATTATAAAAAATTTTTTCTGTTTTTAATCTCTCAGTTTCTCATTGATTTGTCAAACAAGATATTAGCCTACCAATGTCTTATAGCATTCTTTGTGTGCTTGTTGATATTGTTACTGCTTAATTAAAATCATTTCAAACCAATTATGATAACTCATAGTAACATAATTATGCAAAGACTTACTAGTATGTCCTGATGCACATTGTGTGGTAATAGCACTGCTTACAGTTTGTTCTACACCTTCATTTCTTGCTACCTGTTTAAAATAAAGCAATAATTATATTTATATTACATTGTTAATACACATTCATGATATCTAGTGTATAGTCACATTATTACAAAAATTCAATAATGCATAAATGACATATAAGTCAAAATTAAAACTGAATTAAGAATGAACTGTGTTGCTGTTTCAGATCACTCATATCTTATGACTAGTATTAAAGTTTATATGAATTATAATGTAATGTATCACTCAATTGCAAAGTTTTATACACATGAAGTCTTTATGAATATTCATTAGTCTTATAAACATTCATATCTCAAACTAAAATCTTTCACACTTCATTTTAACAAAAATTGCTTGTTTAAAAGATCTATACTTGTGGCTTAAAATTCAAATTCATGAGGTATATTCTCCGAAAATGTCAGATATTTTCATATACACAGCATATGTACATTTTTAACATGACCTGAATGATATTGATGTGAAACTTGCAATGGAGACGAGATGTATTTTACAGAAGCTTAAATTTACTGAGGGCTTTTTGGTATACCTTTTTAAATAGCTAGTTCTTCATGTTACAGTGAAAGAATGCAACCTAACCTATCACAGAGTTGCAAAAAAAACATTGCTAGTATGATAATTAAACTACACCTATATATTGCATGTCTGCATAAAATGATAAAGCTCTAAATTCAATTAGAACTAAGAAAATTGTATTTATGCAGTGCAGCTCCACAATTAAACATGGGTGTGGCTATGACTTGCTGTACCTGATAATTAGAGATGTTCTTAATTGAATCTATCCATAGAACATGAACAACTTCCTTAGACTTAGTATAATTAAATTATCACTAAATAACGCAATGCTGTTATTTCTATATAGGTGTAGGTCATTAGTAATATGTTGCTATTTACAGTTACTAATTATTATTTATAGGGCGGGCATACAGTACCTATAATGGGATGCTTGGGTGAACTATTTCAAAATTGATATCTGGATTCCTAACCACACCTTAAAAATATTCACCAGGTGTTAGATGTCAACTAACTTGAGACAATTGTCTACATTTTTCTGGCAAATCTACAGGATTTTTTCTATGAAGAATGCAACTGATTGATTACAACTAAAACAGACCCATACAAACCAACTTATAACCTGTCACAATTTTAGTCAACAAATACTTGTGTGTTTGGAGTGAGACCAACTACTTTTTACAGTAGAAGCTGATATCTGTTTTATCCTTGTTCGGACAAACACTAGAAGTCTATAAAATCATAACTCTAGATGTTCACATTACAAATTTTACATCCCATGTATCATTTATCATACATAGATCATTTATACAATGCACCTCCACAACATGGGCGTAGCTATGTCTGTTATTGTACTTGATGATTAGAAATGGGCTTAGTTTCAATCTATCTATAAGAAAACATGAACAACTTTCTCAGGCTCAGTATAATAATATTACCACTAACACAATGCTGTTACTTCTATATTGGTATAGGTCATTCGTATTGTGTGGCTATTTACAGTTAATATTATTTATAGGGCAGGTATAATAGTATCTATAATGGGCTGCTTGGGCGAACAATTTCAAAATCAATAACTAGAAAGGGTTTCAGTCTCCCAGATCTCCCTTGATTCATAAATGTGCTAACCTTTGTTTTTAACCACTCTTCATATTTCTGTCCAACATTTGTCCCTTCAACAAGATTACTTTTCAAAGCATTTATCAGTTTCCGATGAGTTTGCATCTTGACCTTTCTTGTTAATCCATAATTTGTACATGGCAGTTATTTTGTCAGATTGAGCAGGATTATTTTGAATAATGTCTAGATCCACATCACTTAGCTCTAATTGTATCCCCAATTCGTACCATTTAGCAGTTCTAGCGTGGTTACATAATTCTTTCAGTTCACATTCCTGATCTAGGAGATTAGAAACTAGCCATTTCAGAGTAGACGAGTGATGAGTGATATCAACTAGCGATTATTATATTCGATACTTGTACGAATCGTTTACTTTTCTGTTACTATGTAATACCATTCGTAACGATTTCATTACGTGTGTGTATTTCTAAACATGGTTATTATATTTGTTATATTAAAGATATTGAATATTGATAACTACTTCCTGTAGTTAGATTTCCTCTTTTTCGTTCAGGTTCTGAAAAAGGATTGGTATAATCTGGGAAAAAAGTGTGTTTCTGTAACAACTTTAGTATAAATTCATTATGTTATGTATAATGCAATTCAATGGACATAGGTATAGTCATACCTACTAAAAATTAAAACTTAAAAACACTGGCACAAAATGTCCTTAATATTGTTACCTGATACTCACTGCTTATGATGTATATATTATAATAAAGTAGGATGTTGAAGCTGAATTCATTTACTGTATGACTTGTATCATGCCAAGTATTCATACAGTCCTAGTCTAAGGGGAGCTATATTTAAAATGAGGTTTATAAATTACATGAAAGTAGACTATATATAGCAGCAGTTGTGATCTCCTGAATTCAGTATATCACTGACTGGGTCGTGTCTCCAAATACTTTCCAAACATGACAGACTCTGTGGATAAGAATATTTATCTACTTCAGATGCACAATATATATTTTCTACATGTTATAAGGCATCTTATTTTTTGATATGTTATAAGATGGATATAAGTATGTCTTATAACATTGTTTGTTATAGGTAGGAGTAAACTAGAGACATATAACATCCTTTGTAATAAATATTGATTATATGAGTCTTATACTACAAAACTTATAACTCTTGAGCTGTTGAGCATATAAGAATATAAAATACTTCTTATTTTGTTGGGTCATAATGTTGTAATCACACAAACTGATAATATTTTTCATGAAAAATCTATTATTTCTTATGATTCTACACTTGTTGACTAATTGGTGTTAATTATAGTTTTTTCTTAAATAGAATCCACATGCACGTGACAGCAGACTGCTTTACTACTGGTTGTGAATAACAGCTAGTCATGGAGTTACCAAGACCTAGACAGAGACAAGTGGTCAATACTAGGACGAAGAAAACCTCCTGCGCACAGTCATTGTTTTTATCAAACAGCAGACCAGTAAGACCGTCCGGGTCACTGGTGGCTTCTATGGATCAATTTCAACTACTAGGTAGGCTTGTGTAGATGATAATTGAGTCTCCGTAAACAATTAATATATATTTTTTGACATTACTATTGCCTATCAGGTCACTTACAATGTATATGCATGTATGTGCATAATATACATGTACATGTAAGTTTGATTAAACAGCATTAGCAATAGATTATATTAATTATTGTTTTATTGTATGTTTTGTAGTATAGAATTTTGGTCTGAGATACAGAATACACAAATTATATTCTTAAGGGTGTGGTTATTAAGCTATCACCTTATGTTATTGATTATTGTTTACATATATAATTTTTCACATTGTCTTTTGCTCTATTGTACAGAGATTATTGGCAATCTGCTCAACTTTAAAAACCCAACTTTTTCCCTGATTCACCTGACCAGTTATCTACCTTTTCCCCAGTAGCAGACCCACTGACAACAGCATAGTTATATATATTCTTCAAGTTTTCAGACTAGCATGGAAAAGCAGCTTATTGAAGTTTGTAGCAAACTTGGCAATATTCATGAAAGAATGGACACCCTGAGTAGTGACAAAAGTCCCTCACTGGAAGATGAAATCAAATCAAGTATCTCTGCTTTAAGTTCAAGTTCTACGTGTACACCAGATATTAAACCAAGGCTTTGTGGCAGGTTAACACCCACCTCACTACAGGTAAAGTGTGTACTTTCCATGCAGGTATGTAGATAAAATTTGTATCTTCTCTTTATTATAGAGTAACGTATAACATGTTCATTCTATGTTTGATGAAGAAAATCAGCTGAATCCATCAGAGGCAATAAAGTAATCATTTCATCATTCACAATGTTTTTTACAGAATCAGAGTCAACACAAATTGTAAGGTTGTTGAGGATATTATATGTGCAATTGGTAGTGACAATTTAATGATGACATGATTAGAAGTAAGATTATCTAAAATATGAAGTATTATATTCCTTTCCTTTTTGTAAAAGGGGCTGTAGAACTTATAGTAAAACTCTTTCAGAAAAAGAGCAAGCACAGAAAAAAAACGAGAGATCTAGAAAACAAAAAGATAAGTATGGAGTAGTCACTGTCTCCAGTGACAAATATTTATGCACACAGAGCTATGAACGTGGAGCCAAAAATGGTAAAGAAGGGAGAGAAGCTGACCTGTGGGCTATGTGTACTCTGGAAATGATGTCAGAAGAAGAAAAGGTCCGACAAATGTATATACAACATCCACCACCTATTGATCACAGTCCTTGGATAAGTTTATTTCAAAGTTAGATATCTATTTGGATTCAGCAAAAACAAAGACAAACATCCTCGAACAGACCGTAAACTTGATCTTGCATGCTACTTGAGCTATATGTCTTCTTTGTTAGGTTTAATAAATATATCAAATGAACAAAGATGAACTTTAATTCAAGTAACTGTGACACTTATGGCTGAATTTTTCTTTGATGAAGTGCAGAAAATGACTAAACATGTATCAGTTTTTCAACCCTTTCAAGAATCAGTTAACACTTTACCATAATGGAAAACTATACACTAAACCATTAAACATCTCAAAAACCTATGTAAGTTTACATTTAATTTTAGAGCATACCATTACCAGCACTTTTAGTACTTCCTTACATTATTATTTTTTTTTTTTGAATTACCACAATTAAGCTTGGAGGAGCAGTTTTGTTAGCATGTTTCATATTGAACCTTTAACTGGATAAAGTATATTGGATGTAAATGCTATGTTGATATAAGTCGAACAATATGTGTGTTACTTTCTATCTCTCATCTACTTTACATTATAGTGTTCTCCTTTCCAAGAACTAGACAGCTCATGTATGTAGGTTTTGGCTCAAATGTAGATGGAGTTTGTAGATGGATGGACAAGGGATACATACAGGGATGTTTCTATATCAGTTGATTCCTATTTTAAAGTTAAGTTTATAATAATTATCAACAAAACATTCCACACAAGACAGATTAATTTGACAGTGTTTGTCAAAGAATCGGGTGACCTAAAAGCTCCACCACCATCAATAATAGACTCAATGCCAATCATCTAAAATGACAGAGACATACAATGCTTGTCATATATCATATCTCACCACAATCACTAGCTTAAATACACAACCATTGAAAGTACTCCCCTGCAATTGCTAGTCGACCCAAATATAGAGTAAGCAATCATAATCGGACAAACCAATTTTTTGTTTTTTGGACAGTTTGTTGCTCTTAAAGCATATAAGACTATGAACATCTAGTTTACACTAAAATCTACCTACTGTCTATATGTCTTCTGTAGTAAAACAATCGTCGTTTTTGCATGTTAGCTGTAGGTCGCTACAATGCAATATATTTAAGTGTCTGAAAAACTGCAGTATTCGGACAAACTTTCTAATTTCCGGACCCTTAGTGAAGATTTCGAAAAGTAAAGCCGAAATATTCCAGAAGCATCTAATCCAATAGTCATCTAATATCCCTCTGTTTATAGCCAGAATTTGAAGATTTGACCAATTGTTTACTTGAGCACGAATCATGAGCCATGTGTAATCAAAACACAGTCCACTCTTACTTATTTAGTTGGGAGTGGTTTGCTAGTGGGGGGGGGGGGGGGGGGGGGGGGGGGGGGGGGGGGGGGGGGGGGGTGGGGCTCAAGCTCCCCTGCCCCCCTATATCTCTCCCAATATCCATATTTATTGGACACAAAGTAATGACAATGTGATCTACTATGTCCTTAAGAAATGATAGAGACAATTTTAACTCTACCTCTATCTAGTAATAATACCTGATACTATTTTGAGTTTTTATTCATTAATTGTTGCTGTTGTGGTGGTATGGTGGTGATGATACAAAATCCTTTTTCATCAATGGCTTACTTATATATAAACCCTTGATTTGATATTTTGCAGACTTTCTTCAGACCAGAATTCATCTTAACAATTTTACTAACCTTATACTGAATATGTTTGTTAAGTTGAAGCACATAACCAGTTTACACACGTTAGTGCAGGTGGTTATTTATTTGGAGATAGAGAAAAAAATAGAGCACTGACTGAAGGTAAATTCTAAAAATCACAATGTATCGTCATTTATCATCATATATCATGTATCATACTTACAATCCGTCACATGTACTCAGTATACACTATGTACATGTTATATTCATATCACAAATGTTTTGTTTTGTTCAAGTTTTATTAAATTTATAAATAGTGGTTATATCAAGTGTATATAATATGTCTGTTCTTTTCTGTAGTGCTTGATCCATTAACTGGACTCAAATTTCCTGTCTATGGACCTTTAACATTTTTCCTTTATTGGGATAAATCTAATGAGACTCAGTGTTTAGAGGCAATGTAGCAAATCAAACTTCTTTGGTATCCTAAACAATACCATTACTGACGACAACCAAGAGTAACTTTATTTTAATAAGACAGGACTCTCACCTAATACCAGCTATAGTCTTAGTGTTCGTACTAATAATGGTGTTCTTAGATCTAGTGAGGCTTTTGTCATTACTAATACAACATAGGTTGCTATGGTAATTCTAGAGGAATTTCATGATGTCTTACAGACAATGGAGGCATACATTATGGAGGGTCAAGTATGTGTAAAGGGTTGTGTTTACAATGTACTTCTGTCATGTCTCTGAAAAATATACATAATGTTGATCCATTTTGCATCTATAATATTATATCTATTGTTATATTCTATTTAAACCTAACCAACATAGTGACAAGTCACAAGATCTCTCCTCAGTGTCTGGCCACCTCTTCAACTAACTTCACATTCACTAATCTCTCCGCCTACACTAATTATAGACCTACAAGTCATATAGAGACATGGAACGGAATTTACAGCTGGAGTCTTTGAGAGTTTAAGTTCACGAATTTAACAGACATAGGTTTACTCTATTATTTAATATACTATACCTTTAGTCAAATGTTACATGTTTTTAGACAAACATTTATAAATACTTTTTATGTTCAAAATATGTCCTAATATGGTAACATGTGTTTTGTCTTATTTAATTATTGAATAGATCGGTGGTCCTTTGACAAACCTTTGTGTTCTGATGAAGTGGAAATATTACATGGAATAGAACCAGATAAACAATGAACCAGAAATACTTTGAATACATATTAAGATGTATGAGTGACTATGAAAATAATAGGAACTTAATACACAACCCTCTATCCATTACTGAATATAAGACCCCTCTATATCCATTACTGAATATAATCCCTCTGTATCCCTTACTGAATATATGCCCCTCTATATCCATTACTGAATATAGTCCCTCTATATCCATTACTGTAATATAAGTCCCTCTATAGATCATTTACTGAAATAAGATCTCTATATTCATTACTCAATATAAGCCCCTCTATATTATTACTGAATAAAAGCCTCTCTGATGTTACTGTTGAATGTAATCTCCTTGATGTCATCCTGTGTATAAGCCCCTATATATTATACCGGAATATAAAGCTCCCTCCATGATCTTGATATTGTTGACTAAAGTGTATCATAATATGATATATTAATTTTATTTTCAGATCTATGGATCGTACTAACCCTGAAAGAATTTGATAATTCTCAATTGTTTGTGAACCCCAAGCTATTTCCTTGAGTAGTGATGTGTCCTACACAATAACTTGAAAAGCATGTAATCCTATTAGAGAAGTGAAGAGAATGAATCCTTAATGTACACCAAAGCATCAACAAGTACCCAACAATCTCTCTCTCTCTCTCCCTCTCTCAATCTCTCCTCTCTCGGCCCTAGGTTTGTTTTGTTGTTTTCTAACTCCAATAAGAAAGTGGATCTTTCAGTCCAGACTATAGACTAAATCCGTCTACATCGCACCTTACTCTCATCCCTATTCTGCATCTAATTTTCGACTATTTATGGTGATCATTGGTTACCACACAATTATCAATTAATACCACCTGTGATCTTGTAGGTCACGTGATGACTACACTTGTACTGATGAGATTTGGAATCTGTGTTAAATAAATTAATTTCCACATAAGAAAAATCGAAATTGAAATGTAAATACTTTATAATTTTGTGGTTTTAGTATATTGTATCTCTCTCCTCTCCTCTCTCTCTCTCTCCATTTTCAGCATATGTGTTTATTGATTGATGAATTTGGTAAGTATACCAAGGTACAGCTGTAGATATCTTTGGTCAAGGTACAGGGCCCACCCCTGTTGGCGTTAAAAAACTAAGGAAGGCAGTACAGCTGAAGACCAGGAAGTTCCTGTCGGAAGCAGTTTCTAAATGAGGTAATTATATTTTGTTTACATTCTATTCAGTTCATTTTTTTTCTCATTACAGTAACTTCAATCATCAAAACATTGTTAAGTGTTAGGGTGTGTCTTTATAATGATCCTATTTATATTTATCATATGAATTAATGCCGGGAGTGACTATTGAAATTCCTAAGAGAAGCTAACAGAAACATTTGAGTGTCCCTGATAAATAAATCACTTATCTGATTGGACATTTCTTTTTAAACTTATCTAGCAACGTGTTTATTCTTTAGTCTATTGGTCTATCTGTCCATTTATTTATATCCTAATGTTCTTTGACTGTCTATCCATAATCATCCATGCGTCCCACCATTCATCAAAATATAACTATTTATTCATCCATGGTGCAGTTCCTTTGGTGTATGGTCTGCATTATTGAGCTTAGGCGGAACTATTCAGACTAAAGGGGGGGGCAGTCCTCTTATTGCTCAAGGGGGATAAATAAATTCAAAAATAAAAAAGGCGCATAATGGAGAGGGCAATAACATTTTATTCATACAGAGCATCTTTGCTGGACGGGTCGGTGCGGATATATGGTGTGCTGGTGTAAAAGGAGGAGAGTCAAGGCAGACAGATGTTGTAAAGATTGGTAACTTTGGTCCTTTGGTAAGTGTTAAGCCAACTCTACCAGTTAGAAGGAGGGGGGGAGAAAGGGATGAGGAGGAAATACAGAGCTGTATTTATTCTTGC
>NW_024535018.1:0-36313 GCF_016097555.1 Gigantopelta aegis
CACTATCTTCATAGCAGCTGAATGCTGGAATGGAAATAGCGTTTTCTACATTTTTTATAATAATGTCCCAAGCAAAAAGTAATGAATCTCGGGGGGTGGGTGGGTGGGGGGGGGGGGGTTTCATGAGGTTGTTTTCCAATATGATTTCAGAAAACAAACATAATAATTATTATATATTACAGCATCTCTTTACCTTTAGATTGGTTAAGTGAGATGATTAAAAGTGTTTGTTCAAAGCAGTGGCTTAGCGAGTGGGAGGGCACGGGGTCCCCCCCCCCCCCCATCATCAAACCTTTTTTGTTTACTGTATTAAATTTTTAAAAAGCATACATACATACAATGTGGGTCCCACCAATAGTGGGTTTACCCCCTCTCCCGCCACCAATTTAAAATCCTGGGTACGACAGTGGTTCAGAGTAGGCTAATGGTTGATGTGTTTACTCATTCTTTGAACAAAATTAATGTTCTGCATTCAGAAGAAAGATCTAAATGATCTTCATAACAATATTGGAATGAAATCATACGGGTGCGGACAGTAATACTGGGTTATAGCGATCTCTTTACCAGGGTCGTACGTAGAAAATGTGGAAAGTCTCCTTTTTAGTTTAAAAGTTGCCTTTTTCTTCAGCTTGAAAATATTCTATATTACTAGGGCCTGATTTTTTGTCTCTGCTCTATATCAGTTGTTTTCGCGCTTGTGTGGCGGTGGTTACTTTTTAAAATTAAGTTAACGTTTGTTTTGTTTAGCGACACCTCTAGAGCACATTTGTTTATAAATCCTCGGCTATTGAATGTCAAACTTTTGGTAATTCTGGCACATATAATTTAAGAGAAAATCCGCTATATGTGCCATTAGTAGCAAGCAGTTTATCACAGACAGGACATTGCATACATGGATGGTGATGAGAGGAATGATGAAGCCACAGTACAGTCAAACCTGTCTTAAGCGGTCACACATGGGAGTAGAGAAAGTAACCGCTTAAGACAGTTGGCCGCTGATTATAGGTTACTATATATAGAGAGTTTTTAAAACGTTTGTTGTCGTTTTGTTTTTGCCGTGCATATGGCCTCCGCTAACGAGTTCTGACTATAGAGTACAATATAGTACAAATGTATATATGCTGTAAATAAGTATTTGATTGATCGATGTTACCGAACCACCTGGAACAGGAGGAATACACACTACGTACGAACAGTGCGTGGTTTGAACAAGGGAATGGGTTTGAATATGAATTTAGCGGACCCTTTTGTGTACGCTTTCCATAGACACCTACCATATATGAATAGCGTAATATTGCCCCTGCAGTACTCTAATAATAATAATAATAATAATAATGAATGAATGAATGAATGAATGAGTGAATAAATAAATACAAATAGATAAATAAAATGATGAGCTGCTGAGAGATTATCTGAAGGAGATAATAAATACACACTAATTATGGACAGTACACAAACTGGCAGCGGGTGCTTGTAACTGGAAACAGTCGGAAAGAAACGTATTACCTGTATTCGAACCGAGCACAGAAAAAAACCGTCACTGTGCCATTATTGTTAGGATACACATAATGAATAACTATGATTCGGTAACACTACTAACGGTTTTGCTAGTTTCGCAGATCGTCACTGTTGGTGACTTGAAATATGGTGGAATTTTCAGAAGCAAAATGTTTGGGTTTTTTTTAAATGTTCATTATATATTAGCCACGAACTGTATTACATATAACAGGTCTTTTAATCGTAAACAGCTGGAAGCAAATTGCTAGTACGTCAGCAACTATAGTGCTCGTTCGAAGTGGTCACCAATCATTGTCAGTATAGTAAGGGTATAGTTGAGAAACATCTTATAATATTTTTTAAATACCTGCAGATAATATATACACTGGAGGGGGCACAAGCCATATTTTTACGTTCCAAAATTGATAACTGCAAATTAGATTGATGAGGTCAATGAGGTAAATTTTATTGACACGTACTAAGTAACCACGTAAACAGCGCTTCAAGTAACGCAAAGTATTATGTTGTGTATTCAGCAAAAATGATTGTGCCAAAGTGATTTTTGTTTGGAGGTTGCAGGACGCTCTACGTAGAGCCCACGATACTTCAGTAGGACCAGATGAAATACATTATCAACTCTTAAAACACTTACCTGAATCATCCGTAATGGTTCTATTAAATATCCTTAACAAAATCTGGA
This sequence comes from Gigantopelta aegis, assembly GCF_016097555.1. Lineage (NCBI taxonomy): Eukaryota > Metazoa > Mollusca > Gastropoda > Neomphalida > Peltospiridae > Gigantopelta > Gigantopelta aegis. Next base: position 2,198 of record NW_024535018.1, read on the forward strand.
TTTCGGGTGATTTTTCTTCTGATTGGAGAAAAGTCATTATCATTTCTATTCATAAGCCTGGCAAGGATCCAACAAATCCTACCAGTTATCGCCCTATTGCTTTGACAAGTTGCATTTGTAAAACCATGGAAATAATGACCAATCGTAGACCTGTCTGGTATCTTGTGTCCCACAAATTGCTTACTAACGTGCAGTGTGGGTTCAGGCCTAGACTTAGCACGGTCGATCATCTTGTTAAATTTGAAACGTTTTGTAGGGAAGCTTTTATCCATGTAGGTAAGCATTGGTATCGGTATTTTATTACCTCGAGAATGCTTATAATATCACGTGGAAGTGTGGGATTTTGAAAGACCTCCATAGTTTGGGCCTAAGGCCGTATGTCTGACTTTATCTCAAATTTCTTACAGAATAGGTCTTTCAAGGTACGAGTGGGATTTACGTTATCCGATTCTCACTCCCAAGAGATGGGTGTGCCTCAAGGTAGCATCCTGTCAGTAACTTTAACAGCAAATTGAAAATTAACAGCATCACCCAGTGTTAAAACATGGCGTTGATAGCTCGTTATATGTCGACGATTTTCAGATTTGCTACAGGTCGTCCAGCATGAGTATCAATGAACGTCAGTTGCAGCTTTGTTTGAATAAACTTCGACAATGGGCAACTGACAATGGATTTCGGTTTTCAAAGTCAAAAACCGTCTGTATGCATATCTGCCAGAAAAGAGGACATCAGTTAGATCCTCAGCTGTTTTTTTGACAAAACTCCGGTTCCAGTTGTGGAGTTACTTAATTCCTACTTCCTGCAGCCAATTGTCATAGTAAGTGAATCTACAAGACAGACAGGAATTTATTACACTCAGGCCGTATTCTGCGGCATATGATGACATGTGTTCAATGGTAGGGCACAGTTTACAGGAACCAAATAGTATAATTATAATATTGGTAGTAGTACAGATATAATAAAATTGCGAACATTAGTAAATACGATATTTTATCAATAGTATATAAATATAGCTTATGATGTAGTAAAAAATAAGTTATATGTTTGCTACATATTTGGGTTTGGGATAAGCGTGTACGAAACATAACATCCATGTATTATTTAAACATTAGAGTTGCACTGCATGCACATGTTTGCGTTTAAAAAATGTCAGCAAGTTGGATGTAGTACTGCTTATCATTTTAACAGGTTGCCCAGACTGTGTATATTGTAATATAAATAAGTTTTTTTTTGTTTAACGACACCACTAGAACGTTATAGTTTACCTTATAGTTTCGATGCATTTAATGAAGAATAATTATGTTGTGTTTTGTTATTACATTGTTTGTTTCATTATATGTTGCGTAATAATGTTTAATACTTAATAGACAGAAGGCCACAAGGGAGATTAGTGTACTACTATTTGTGTAACCTTCTTTAAATAAAGATTAGTTATTATAGTATAGTAGTAGTAGTAGTAGTAGTAGTAGTAGTAGTAGTAGTAGTAGTAGTATATTGATTTATTAATCATCGGCTATTAGATGTCAAACATATGGTCATTTTGACAAAGTCATAGAGAGGAAACCCGCTACATATTTCCATTAGTAGAAAGGGATCTTTTCTATGCACCATCCCATAGACAGGTTAGCACATACCACGGTATTTGATGTACTAGTTGTGGTGCACTGGCTAGAGCGAGAAATGGGCCAAACCGACGGGGATCGATCCTAGACCGACCGCGCATAAAGCGAGCGTTTTACCACTGGGCTACGTCCTGACCTGTGTGTATACTTACGGCTTCTTAAATTTATTCATGATTCCTTTTATTAGTTTGCAGTGGGTTTTTTCTTTTAAATAATTGATTATGTGGGTGTTATGTGGAAATATACATTTTGTAGGCATACACACATATTTATAAATAAAACAATATAATGTGCACATTGTGGGGAATGGTAAGTATCAACGGGTTACAATCAATAAAAGTCAATAGTAAATGGGTAATACATCCATAGCAATAATATACAATATAATAACGTATGCAATGTATCAATGCTGTCTGTTCTATGTGTGATAGCAGTGGTGAAATACTTGCACAATGTAATTAGCTGTTTTTAATTGTAGATGGACAACAGTTGCGTTAATGTAAACGTTGATGGTTTATTATAATAATAAGGTTTAATATATTTATCTCTTATGGTACATTAGAAAGGACATACTAGAACAAAGTGGTATTCGTCTTCTACTACATTCATATTGCACAGACTACAAATTCTATTATTCCGGTCAATAGTGTTGTATCTGCCCGTTTCTATAAAAGAGATTATGGGAAGATAATCGATATTTACTCACAATTTTTTTGTATTTCAAGGCAATAGGTTTTTCAAGGTAAGATTGTAGGCAATAATTATTAAGAACGAATTTGTTTAACAGACATTTTGGAGAATTGTTGAATACAGCAAACATAGATTGGATAAACTGATCAGTCATTCTCTGTTTGAATAGTGAAATAAATGTATTGCAATTTTCTACATTTTGATTATACCATATGTGGCCAAAACTAGTAGGTAAGAATAACTTTACTCGCATTAAGTCTAATGTCCTTGACCACATATTATATACATCTATATAGAGATGTAATGTAAGTATGAATAGTGAAATAAATATATTGCAATTTTCTACATTTTGATTATACCATATGTGGCAAAAACCAGTAGGTAAGAATAACTTTACTCGCATTAGGTCTAATGGTCGTTGACCACATAATATATACATATATACAGAGATGTAATGTTAGTACCCAACTTTTGTAACGTAAAATCGTATTGACATATAATTCGGTTACATTAGTGACATGGCGTGCATGAGTATTAACATGATGTTATAAAATAAATAAATGTAAAAGTATAGATACACATAGTGTATACATATAACGAACTTTCTATTCATGCATTCACATTCACATGCAGGTAAAACTTAATTGTACAAAATTATGTTTCTTTTTGCAACGGCTTTAAAACAATACAAAGCTAATCGTCTTACTATTCTTTCATTGTTGTTATTTAACATTTCTATAAATATGAACATACTAGGGTTATTTTTGTAATATTTTGGTATGTACTGTCTGATAGATTTGTACATGGGACAAACAAGTATAAAATGGAATTCATTGTCTATTAAATTACAAGTAAGACATTTGCGATTTTCCAGTGCAATTGGGTTAGGTTTTGCCCATGTTCCCGTTTCAATTAATAATCTGTGAGCAGCAATGCGCAGTGTCGTTAAAACAGTTCTATGCTTTCCAAATGAAATACAGTCTAAATATGATTTATAAGAACACATATTTGATATATGTCGGTATAATGATGCTCTTGAAAAAAAGGTAAACATATATTTTAATATGTGCTTTAATAACAATAAAAACGCCATTTCATTCCCTAAACCCTGATTTTGCCAGACTATAGAAAAGCCAGTATTATTTAACAAATCACGTATAGCCCAGATATTGTTAATAGGGAACAAAACGGTATTACTTACCATCAAATCATAACATATTTTTGTAAATTTCCTGTTGTCACCTTTTATAATTTTCAACCAAAACGTAATAATTGTATAATGTCTATGCATAACCAAAGGAAATGTACCTAATTCGCTATATACAATATCAGTTTGAGTAGTCTGCTTTACACCAAGTTAAACTGCTTACAAAATTTCAAATGGATGATTCTTTTCACTACCGAAGTCCCTGAACAAATCCCGATGATTTCGCAACCGTAACTTAGAATCACAGCAAAGACCCGAATTTAGAAGATATATCACACATTAGAAGGTTCTAACGACACAAATTGTTGTAAGTACGTCATGCATTTGGTACATTGACTTTTTTGTGCTTGACTCGCGAAGTGTCTTTGTACGGTACGAAAATGAGTGGTCACCTCTTTATAAATCAATGAAATTTGAAAATGCTGCAGAATGATTTCTAACCCTAATTACCGTATTTAAATTATGAATCATTTGATAGTCTACCACCTTTACGAAATACCATAAATGTGTCAGTCAAGAGATGTCTCATTTTTTTCACGATATTTACACATAACCTCCATTTTATGCTATATTCATACAATGCATCCAAACAGTTTTGGAAATCTAATTCATTTTTCACTAATAACACTATGTCGTCTGCATATGAGAAACAAATAGACAGCTTACAGAAAATGTATCCACTCCACCAGCACCTTTGTGAATGATCTCAACCTCCAAGTCATTATATACCTAGATGAGTGGAAAAAAGGTGAAAGGCATTCGCCTTGTCTAACACCGATGTTACAAACAATTGTTCTGATGGGTACTGAGTTTTTTTTTAACAAATAAAAAAACTATTTGCTACAACATCGATCGTATTATATTCAGCATTTCTCCGCGAATTCCTATCTGTATCATTTTTTATACCACATATATCTGCCTGTATCCACAACATAAAATTATACTGCCACTATTAAATGTCAACAAAAGCACAGAACAATTTGTTCGTGTCCATTTGACCTTTCATTCGGATTTAACAGTGCCCATACTTAACGGAAACCAGACTGCCCTTCAATATATACCTGATACATTTCAGCCCAGTTTGTGAGGCGGCTGTTGAGGATTTTCGTAAATAGCTTTCCCAGACAGCTTAGTAGAGTGATACCTCTATAACTATTAACATCATTAATGCTACCCTTTTTGTGCAATGGTATAATACACTCATCAGCCCATGAAAGTGATCTGACGTAAAAATGGTGTTGCATAAAGTGCAAAAATATGGACAAAGTACATGTTTACCACTAATAATAAATTCATTTAAAATACGATCTGGACCACAACTCTTAAAATTATGTAAAGCATCAATGGCCTTCATAATTTCATCGCAAGAAATAGCAATATTTAATTCGTCAAACATAACTTCAAATTCTCCTTTCACATATTTATCAACAAACTGCACTTCATCAGGGTTACAAAAACGGTCTTGTAGGATTATTTACACATTTAAAATAATTGGCGAACTCTGAACATTAAATATTTGGTAGAAATGTCGGGACTGAATGGGTACTGTATTGCTGAATGTGTCAAGATCGGTTATTTGCTGCACCTGGTCGCTGTTGGTAAAATATCCCTTTTATATAATGGTAAACATTTACTGTGGCCGCTTAATACAGGTATTTTAGTGATTTAGGATCCGCTTAAGGCAGGTGACCGCTCATTACAGGTGGCCGATAGGACAAGTTTGACTGTATTTCCATTTCAGTATGAGACTACTCGACAGGGCCGTATGCTCCGCTTGCGGTCAATTGAGCTTTCTCGATATCACCCGAGCCTGGGGTACATGGAACCTGCACTGTATGCCGGGTAATATTCCCCCATATGGGGGTCATACACTCGGGAGACAAACTCATATTCGTGCCTATGAAGTGGGTGAAATTCGGTGTATCCATTAAGCTTATCAGTGCACTCACTCTGGTTTGACGCCGGTACTAGCATGAAAAATTCCCCATTGCCTGAGGTGGGATACAAACCCAGTACCTACCAGCCTCAAGTCCCGTTGCATATCCACTACCCCACCGAGGCCAGTCAATGTACCAGTTGTGTGCACTGGTTGGAAAGGGTAAAACGCAATCAGAGAATGGATCCACTGAGGTGATTTGATCCTATAACGCAAACACTTCAGCTGAGCCCTCTACCGAATGAGCTAAATTCCGCCACACTTTTAAAACTATTACTCGATGTGCTAAAACAGACATCTGGACCCGGGCGTATTAAAAGTTCAGACCCTAGTTTTAGCCTGTGAAACCTGAAAATATCGTCTAAAAATAGACTAGAGCCTGTCTCGATAACCATTATTTCTCAGACGAACGTGCGTCTTTAGAATTATGAAAAATACATTTTGGGTTATTACAAAAGCCTAGATGACCAAAACCACTTCAGGTAAATGAAAATGAATATTCTAAATAAAAAATGTAAGTACTCCTAATTTAAATTATTAAAAGGTTTAAATGGCTTTAAAAGTGACAAATAAGTCGTAGTGTTTAAAAACTAAGGTCTGTCCCTTTAAATCTTATAATCCAGACTCAATACATAACATCTGAAATACATTTTACCACATAATGTGACCAGATGGAATGCGCGATTAATAATGTGTTGTTGTTGTTTTTTTGTTTTGTTTTGTGTGGGGTTTTTTGTTGTTTTTTCAGTGAATCATACGTACGTGCACACACAATTGTCGGGCCTTCCCAGATACTATTGTTGCGGCATTTTGAAGTAACACTTCCTCTGACGTAGCTGGTACCATTCACGCAAACATATTTATACTGATTGCCGATCATGTCGTATGTTGTAATTTTTGCATTGTGCATCTTAGGTGGATCACCACATATGAAGACTGCAAAAGCGGACAGACAGACATACATTTTATTTCAGTCTCACCGTATGCACACAATAATAACATGTAATATAAAATACAATATAAGAGTACATAAGCCATTCCTTACAGAAATTACGAGAGTGTCAGTAATAATATAAAAAGTGAACGTACATGTTATATAAAGAACACACATGTATATAATAAAAGGATACACACAAATTAAAATATACATATTTAAAGGGACATTCCCGAGTTTGCTGCGATTTTAAAGATGTTATCGACTAACAGAGACTTTTTAACGATTGTAATTACATATCAAATATATTTTCCTGCATAACATATTAGTGGCTGTATATTAAACGTGTTTCTCGTCATTCTAATATTTGTACTAGCGCAAATTTCATTTTTTTCTTAAAATATATTTTTTCGTACGTACGAAATTATTTAAAGGCAAAATCCAGTTTGGGCTTGTTACAAATATTTAGACAACCAGAAACACATTGAATATACAGACACTGATATTCTAAACAAGAAAATATATTTAATATGTAAATTTAATCGTAGAAATATTTTATTAGTAGGAAACATTTTACAATGCAGCAAACTCAGGAATGTCCCTTTAAAGCAATGTGAATTAAACGAATTTCCACAATATAAATAAATGTCTAATCATCTCAACTTCAAAACTATATGGTAGGTAATCCAGTTGTGAACAGCAAGCGCTCGAACAATTGTACAAAAATATATATTTAAAAACAAAACAAAAGCACACCTGCTTTGTGATATTCATTATATATACTCTTCAAACAAAGTAGGGGAACTCTAATAAGAATTTACAATTGCCAAAAATTGTAAGGTGTATTAGCTGTGGGGAATGGCTATATGATAATAGTGAATTAACTGGGCAAACATTACAACCGGTAGTTCAGTATAACAGTAGGTTTTATGACAACCAAAGATCTTGAAGGACGATTGAGGTCAGAAGTAGAATGTGAAAGTTGACGGTTGTTTTATCAGTAAATCGCAAAATCAAACAATAAAAATGACTAAAAACAAAACAATATGAAACTGTATGATCAACAGAATGAAAAACGATTGACAGAAAGAATGTTCCACGGTGATTTATGGACTTCCTGGAAATTGTCAAAATCGAGAATGACACCCCACGCACGTGTACAAACTATGGAATGTGTTTCGGTGTGTTTCGATAAACAGACCTGAACGTTCTTTACTAGATGTGTGGTCAAAACGTATGTTCGGTCCAATAGTTGATATTAACAATAATATTTCAGGTTCCCCTACTTTTTTGAAGAGTCTATAATTATCTAGACAAATAGCATCTATTATCCCACTAGAATAACATATAAATAGTCAACAAAATCTTAGTTTAACCTGCTACATTATTCTGAGCTAAAACGTGCCTGTTTAATCTTAAATTGACATTAGCAAGGGAAGTAGCTCTTGTTTTCTTTAATAATTTAATATAGGAGTATTATATTTATATATAGTAAGACATGAGCAACAACACCATCAAATTTCAGTTATTTTTTATAAAGTAGAATGGGAATTTGTTGAATTTATAAAAACAATAATTAAATGTTGTTCTTTTTTAAAGTCTTTTTCCGAACTTTTTTTTTTCACTTGAAAACTTCATATTTAAAGTATTTTATTCACATTTCTATTAAGAACAATGTTTCTTGTCAATATAAATATGATTTAAAACTGAATATGAACATTAGATTTTGGTAGGTCCACGCCACAATTGTTTTGTTAGAATGTAGATTATATTTAAATGGAATGTTGCTTATGGGATGTCTTTTGCCAATATAATTTTTAATTGCTAAACAGATCTTGTGCAGGCATTTTACGTCATAGTATTTGTAACAGTTCTACTATACCGTCACACAGCGGAATGTCGCAGTAATCAAATGTAATATCTGGGTCAGTGGTGTAACACCAGGGTGGGTGTCCTGGGGATGGTCTGCACGAGTTGCCCGCCTCCTGGAGAGTCTCTGTTACATTGCCCATCTTGATCTCAGTGAGATTGTGTGGGTGTGGCTGCTGTGACGCCCATGATTGACAGGTGAAGTTGCTCTTGGTAACATTGATGATTCCGCGGTAGAGTATTTCACCATTGTTGTTAGATGTATAACAGTGTAAAGCTGGAATAGTTTAAATAACACTAAAATAAATAAAATCAAGAACAACACTCCTGAACATGCTGATTAATAATAATAATAATAATAATAATAATAATAATAATAATAATAATGCAAATGGAGTCTTAACCAACTATTTAAAATTATATTTAGTGACAATCTAATTAAAATTAGCTCCACGTGTTAATAACTCTTACAGCATGTCGTTGGAGCTCATGTCCAGTTGACTTTTCATTGATCGATCAAAACCATACTTGCGGACCAGTAGAGCTGATTTCAATCAGATCTAAACAAGGTGACCCACTTTCCCCTATACAGTTTAAAATATTTGTGTCAAAATACTGGCATTAGTAATAAATCTGCATGATGGGGATAAAAAAATAGAGGTGGAATAACATTTAATACGTCAGTAGTTGGACTTTACCATATCAGTAATTAAATCATTATCTCAAATACATATTGCAGTAGTGTGTAGATAGGTCGGGAGGGAGGTAGGAACATGTTTAACGTCCTTAAAGTTCAAACACACTTGAGTTTGTACTCAAAACGAGAATGGGAGGGGCGTTATTTGGACAATTTGGAATATCACTTTGTGAAAGAAGCCTGTATACAGGTAATACTAAACCAAAAAACTTCCGGCAGGGTCAAAGTGCGAGGTGCACCGAACTTTTGATAGAGAAGTGAACACGACAAGTCCTGTTATTGGTGATAAATGTGAGTGTGTTGGTTGTAAAAAAATATATATGCAATTTTATTTCATCTAGTATCACTGTGTCAAGTAGCCTTGTGTTTGAAACATGTATGGGGTACCTGTAAAAAAAAGTACTCGAATTTTGTGCAGAACTAGGGTAGTCATAGACGCTACCCGTTATCTCAGAAATGAACAGCTTGACCCCCAATTTTTTCTTATTCTTTAAGGATGAGGGGTGGGATGTCGGATAACTGCTTTATCCTGTGAAGGTAAGAATGAGTAATTCCGCGACGCTCTGCCGAGCGGCATTTCCCATTCGGCCTGAACAGAATAAAGCTGCAATGTTTAAATATATTTAATATGTAAGTTTAATCGTAGAAATATTTTATTTATCGGAAACATCTTACAATGCAGCAAACTCCCATTCGGCCTGAACAGAATAAAGCAGATATCCGACGTCGTTAACTAGTTATTATCTTGATCCTGCAGAACTGTTATTATTTCTGTTATTGCAGCCACATTGTACGATGACCTAGAGGTCAAATGAGTGTTTTTGTAATGTAGCTATGCGTGTGACGTCACATGCTTTATTCGTCATCATATTCTGTCAATAAAAACGTGGTTGTAGGATAAAATTAATTAAAGGGACATTCGTGAGTTTGCTACAATGTTTAAATATATTTAATATGTAAGTTTAATCGTAGAAATATTTTATTAATCGGAAACATTTTACAATGCAGCAAACTCACGAATGTCCCTTTAAATGCTCGGCCAAACAAAAACAATATATAATTTGGAGCGTTTTTGAAGGACAATCCAAAAATCGACAAAGAAGATAGGATCATATTATTTCATAATGTATGGGGGGGGGGGGGGGGGGGGGGGGGGGGGGGGTGTAAATATTTAGCACAAGCTAAACATTAAGACAGCATTAATTATATCATTACACGTTTCGTCTGTATAAATCCAAGATGGCGGCGGCACAACCATGTAACTTCTTTTCGTTATATCTTAAATTATAGACTGATTTTCATTTCGATCTAAACTATATTAGGAGTTTCTGTCTACCTGACTGCTTTTTATGTATAGCTATACATACATGCAGCGGAATAGCCACCATTAATATATGCAAATTAGTATCAAATGCTAAAGAGTGTCAATGTGTCATCAAACCGATACTTTATTATATTATATTTGTGCATCTTTATTTCAGAATATTTTTGGAACAAGGGATATATTATCGTTTGACTGAATTCTTGACAGGAAAGACATTAAACTGTTATAACAAACACATTCATACTGCGGTGGATCTAGGTGGGGTCGAGATCTGAAACAGGTTTTCACTCAATAATCTCCAACAAATCCTACCAGTTATCGCCCTATTGCTTTGACAAGTTGCATTTGTAAAACCATGGAAAGAATGATCAACCGTTGACTTGTCTCGTATCTTGAGTCTCACAAATTGCTTACTAACATGCAATGTGGGTTCAGGACTAGACGTAGCACGGTTGATCATCTTGTTAGATTTGAAACGTTTTGTGGGGATGCTTTTATCCATAACCAGCATTTGGTATCGCTCTTTTTTAAACTCGAGAAAGCTTTTGAAAGACCTCCATGGTTTGGGCCTAAGAGGCCGTATGCCTGACTTTATCTCAAATTTCTTACAGAATAGGTCTTTCAAGGTACGAGTGGGATCTACGTTATCCGATTCTAACTCCCAAGAGATGGGTGTGCCTCAAGGTAGCATTCTGTCAGTAACTTTATTTTCCGTGAACATTAACAGCATCACCCAGTGTTTAAAACCTGGCGTTGATAGCTCGTTATATGTCGACGATTTTCAGATTTGCTACAGGTCGTCCAGTATGCGTATCATTGAACGTCAGTTGCAGCTTTCTTTGAATAAACTTCAACAATGGGCAACTGACAATGGATTTCGATTCTCAAAGTCAAAAACCGTCTGTATGCATATTTGCCAGAAAAGAGGTCACCATCTAGATTCTCAGCTGTTTCTGGACAAAAATCCGGTTCTAGTTGTGGAGGAGACCAAATTTCTGGGGGTTATTTTTGTTCGTCATTTACAGTATGTGAAAAAGAAGGGCTTGAAGGCCTTCAATATCTTAAAAGGTATTGGCAATACTGAATTGGGAGCAGATCGAAAGGTTATGCTCTGACTTTACAGATCTTTAGTTCGGTCTAAACTTGATTATGGGTGCATTGTGTATGGGTCAGCACGTATGTCTTACTTGCAAATGCTAGATCCTATACACAACCAGGGACTTAGGCTTTGTCTTGGTGCTTTCAAAACATCTCCTGTGAAGAGCATATACGTCGATGCACACGAACCTAGTTTGGGTGCTAGACGTGCAAAGCTTTCTCTGCAGTATGCTACAAAGATTAAATCAATGCCAGAACATCCTGCACACAATGCGGTGTTTGATAACAAATATATGAAGTTATTAAATAACAAATTTTGATGCGAAACCGAATGCGATACGAACATTTGGTCTCCGCATTAAGCAGTTTTTATCAGTTTCCAACATTGATTTAACAGACATTTTGAAAACGCCTTCATATTTTATTTTGCCACCTTGGTGTATCAAACCGCCAAAAATTGTATTTGATCTTGTGCATCTAAATACGGATCGCACAGATGCAGTTATTTATAAACAATATTTCATGGAAATCCAAGAGAGGTACTGTGATTACATTCCTGTTTACACAGACGGATCACGGGATGGGAATTGTGTGGCTTGTGCTACAGTTTTTGCATCAGACGCAATGATTTCCATGAGATTGCCCGATTCAGCATCAACCTTTACTGCTGAAACCTGGGCAATCATTAAGCCCTGGAACCGATTAAGGATTCATGTGCATCCAAAATATATTATTTTTACAGACTCAGTTTCGTGTCTCCAAGCTCTACAGTACCTGAAATTGGAGCACCCGTTAGTTGGAATGGTGATACGAAAGTGTGTCTTTTTATCAATTGCCAATACAGATGTTATATTGTGTTGGGTACCCAGCCATGTTGGCATTAAGGGTAACGGAAAGGCAGATGTTGCTGCCAAGTCTGCTTTGAACTTGCCCCGTGTCCATGTCGGTGTCCACTACAGTGATTTTAAATTTCATATTAACCAATATATTTTTTCGACTTTGCAAGATGATTGGGACGGTACGGCTGCGAACAATCTTCATCCTGTCAAGCCAGTCCTGGGAGAGTGGCAGTCATTTTACAGGCGGTGCAGGAAGGATGAAGTAGTCTTGTGCCGTGCCCGCATCGGCCATACATATTTGACACATTCATTTATTTTAAAGAAAGACCCTGCTCCTCAATGTGAGCAGTGTCAGTGTACGCTGACTGTACGCCACATTTTGGTGGAGGGTGATCATCTCAAGCCGACGAGAAATTATATATTTGGCAACAGACATGCTTTGGATCCTTTAAATTCCATCCAGAATTAATTGTAAAGTTTTTGAAACATTTTGACGTTTTAAGGTTTACTTACTTCGATTTTATGTATTGCATTATACTTTTCCCCACAGCTCCTTACATTGTTGTTTTACATAAATATATATATAAATAATATTTTCACATACTTACCATTTGTGACACCCAATAGCCGATGTGTAAACATTCATTCATTCATTCATTCATTAAATAATCTGCTAGTGTGTCCTGTTTGACTTAGTTGCGGATGGTACGGAACTATGCTGTGGTGCTTATTTCATCACTTTTTCATCTTTGTACTAACAACTTTTGCCTTGTTTCAGATATTGTGTCAGTGTTTATTTGCCCAAACCTTGATTTAGATTTTGCTCAATATACCTTCAGAATTTCGAATGAACCTCATGAACATTCCTACTCGATAGTCAATGCATCATGAAGAGAAATAAATATTATCTGTGAATAATAAATCGTAAACTTGTCATCACTGGCACAATCAAAAAGTCACTTGTTGAATCAAGCCATGGCTCAATGGGGATCGATCAGAAAGACATGGATGCATCTCATGAAGAGACAGACGTCACCAAGCTTCAAAAAGCAGTGACGGTTACTATTGCAAGTCAAGTAGGCTAACCCGTGATAACACATGATACTGATGTCTTTATCCTTTTACTTCATCATAACTTTGAACGGGAGCTAAACAATTACTTGAAAAGTGACAAATCCATGACAAAACTGGTATTGATATAATATGCAATATTATGTCATAAAAACAATACAGGGGCTGCTTTCTATATATATATACTGCATAGGGGCTGATTTCTATATATACCTTATAGGGACTGCTTTCTGTGTATACCCTGTCATGATATGATACTGTTGCATGCTACATTGTATTATAAAAGTTAAGGCACTAAACGCCTGCAGAGGAGTGATTTCTTGTAAGTTCTACATGTGAGACATTCACCCATTGCTTCATTGTCATAACACGAGTAAGGAAGCTTGTGGAAGCATGCTATGGACAAATGGATACTATGTTGATGTCTGGAGCAAATCAAACATCACGAAAAGACAACTTGGTTTCCTGCCATCCACAAAATTATGAGATATTTCTTGAAAATGTCACTTAAGCAAGCTTGTAGACTTGTGTGGAAACATGCCTTCGATCAACTATTGCTAAATCAATTGTACCATGGATATGTTTGTGATGTAAGTTCAGTCTTTATTTCTCACATCTGTAGAGAAGAGACGATTGTTTACTGTGTCCGTATCACGTCACACAAATCAATAGTATGTGAAATTGTGAGTGACATGCTGCCTTAAATTGTCTTCTGTGGATGTTATGATTACGACTAGCATAAATAAAACAAAAGTCATATGATAACCAGCAAATATGGGATATGACGCGAACTATGTGAAAAGTATCTCTGCATAACAAATCTATAAACTAAACAATTAACGTGGCATCTAGAGGAAGAAATATACTGTATGACACTATAGTGTTTACTTGTTTCCTATTAAGCGTTCGCTTGATGCGCGGTCGGTCTAGGGTCGATCCCCGCCGGTGAGCCCATTGGTATATTTCTTGTTCTAGCCAATGCATCACGACTGGTAATTCAAAGGCCGTGGCATGTGCTATCTGGCCTGTGGGATGGTGCATATAAAATATCCCTGGCTACTAATGGAAAAAAATGTTGCGGGTTTCCTGTCTAAGACTATATGTCAAAATTAAAAAATGTGTTGACATCCAATAGCTGATTGATTAATAAAACAATGTGCTCTAGTGGTGTCGTTAAACAAAACAAACTTAAAAGCCATTAAACATCATTATGGATTCCTATAAATTCTCATAATTGGGGACATTGTGAGAATAGGAACTTCAATGACTTGGAGGTGCTCATATTGGATTTATGCAAAAGACAAATGAAAGGGAATCAACTTAACTAACGTTATTTCAATCGTCCTCTTGATTAAAAGTCCTAACATAAAACTGAGGATTCATCTATATTGCAAATGAAATGGTGTATCGATTAATAGTTAATGATGTCTTAATGGGTTTCTCCTGATTGAAATCCTAAGACAGTATTTTAATTGCATGAATCAAAATTTCCATTTAGAACTGGAGATATGTTGCCAATAGGATATTCAATTGCTAACTGGCACCATATTGGATTTATGCATATTAAAGGTGTGTCCGATTACTATTAATGCTACTTAATGTTGGAGGGGGGGGGGGGGGGGGGGGGTTATAATTAAAAATAATAAGAAAACATTTTAAATGTATATAAAGTTCCATCTAGAATATTTTATGCCAAAAAAAAAAGTTTGATATGTAATTACAATCGTTAAAATGTCTCTGTTAGTCGATAACATGTTAAAATTTGCAGCAAACTCAGGAATGTCCCTTTAAAATGAAATTAGCTAAGATAAGTAGTTCAAATGACAGCAAGCGAGCAGCACGGCTTGTCGTGAACTTCCTTCGTACGGAATGGAAATACTGTAGCTTCGCCATTCATCTTAACAGCATAAACATAATGTTTGTGACGTCCTGATACACTTTGTTTCTCTTCAATTGATAGCGACGTTAAAACAAAATGAAAACAAAACAAAAAATATTTTCTGGTAAAAGTCTTAATTATTTCCCACGCTAACGGATATGGACACGTACGGCAACTTTGTACTCATTGGTTCAATTTGTATTTATTTATTATTTTATTATTGACCCAAAATACAGTGGTAATGTTAGTATCCATTACTAGTGTTTTCCCTAGCTTCTTTTAGCATGGTGCAGCACCATGCTCAATAGTCTAGCACCATCTTGCCGTAATCAGCACTATGCTGCCCTGAGATTAAACAAGCCTTTTTCACTAATTAATTCTAAAATTGCCTTTATAAAACACCCAAAAGGGTATTATTAATTAATGAAATATGCCTTTTATATCTTTTGCCATTCATTTATTAAAGCAAGCACATAAATTACATTAATGTTTATTTCAATTAATTTTTAATAATGAAAAACAAGTGCCCCGAAAAGGGTGAAAATGCCCCAAAAGTGTTTGGTCTACCATGCCCTGCCAAATTTCTAGGGAAATCACTAATTACATTACAACATATGTGCTCAAACACTATACTAATACATTTAACTAATAAAGACGTGTTGAAAACACAATATTCTGTACAACATACGTCATAAGATGTTAAGCTTAATTCTAGTAAATATATTGTGAGATGTATATTGGGAGCAAGTAATACATTTGGATTTATATTATACCATTGGATTCCAGAAAAACAAAAACAACAACCAAAAGTAGAAGAGAAAAGACAAAATTATTTTCAACATAATAAATAGATACAATATTGATAAAATAAAATAAATAGTATATAAATATATACTTGCGTAAGAATTATACGAAAGGAAAGAGAGGGAGAGAAAGATATTTGTAAATACTAAAATCTTTTTTTTCTGTATTAATACAAGTTGATTCTTGTTTGATATATTAAAAAAATAAATAAACAGTCTCGTCAGTAGTACCAGGTCTGTTGAGCACCATGTATGTAAATGAGGTCACGTGACCTGTGCGTGGCCTCTTCTGATTGGTTGACCTGTAAGCGTGGGGGCGTGGCCTAATGACGTTACGGGGACGTTCAGTGCGTTGACCTCTGAGTCATGCAGCTGGCTGACCTATAGGGTGTATACTACCAAATCAAATCCCATAGACGACAATAGTAACATATGTGGCTAAAACTCCTACCTGCAGCGTATTATTGAAGTTATTTGCTTTAGAACTACCTATACTGATAACATACATTTTTCAAAAGGTGTCCGGCTATGTGTTTTTATGACAACCAGGGTCTAGTGTATTCTGACATAAACTGACAATCTCACTGAAACTGTTGTTTCTACAGTGCAATATAATATAATGTACACCTCAAAAGGCATATATATTGCACACAGTTTTGTACTAATGCAATATGTCATATTAAACAACGAAATGTTTTAAAATAAAACTCCTGAAGATATTTACTTTCAGTTGGGTGTGTGTACTTATATGTAGATATATATGTAGAGACAACAAAGATAGTCAGAGTACCCCTACCCCTTTAAAGAATTCCATTAAAAGGCATGCACTTGTTTGACCCTAGATTATGAAGAACTTAACAGGCACATCAAAGAAATATCAGTATTAAAAAAATGCACTGTCTGAGAAAGGAAACACCAGCATGACTGTACCTGTATGAAGTAATGACTTAATGTCCTGAACATTAGTGTTGGGAGGAAATCCTGTATGCTGGGTATGGGTGTCTTCAAGTTACCAGGTGTGGGAATTTCAAATCCATCGGCCATGCTGATTTTCATAATGAATCATCAAAACCATTGCCAGCCACCAATATTCCTGACTATATTTTATTTATAGCCTACTGTAGTTGGAGGTTTTAATAGTTGTGATTATCATGCAGCTTTCACACATTTATTTTTGATTAGTTACTGAAAAAAGCTATTTTTAAATGACAAAATTGTCCGAACATCTATTTTCTTGCATTATTTTCTAATCCAGATGAATACACTATGTATATTGGATGTATTCCTACAATCTGTAATCCAGCATTTTATTTAGCTAGTAACATTAGATAATACAGCTTTAACAATAAAATAAATTATCAACCTAATCCAAGGCAGATATTGAAATCTGAAAAAAATTGGTTCTGAATCTAGTATAAACTTTAAATGCTCTTCATGAGAGCTAACTAAGTGATTATTAAGAAATTGATCTGGAGATCTAAATATATGTTTAACAACCTTATTGTTTTGTATAAATAAGAACAGAAGCCAAAATAGTGACAACAAATTTAAATATGTTTTTGGTAAAGTTTTTCTTCAAATTTACTTTAAGTTTTGCATAAAACTACACATTTCTCTAAATAGCACCCTATAAATATCTCAAAATGACAATAAAAATCAAGTTCTTTACTAATTTGAGTTTTCAGAATTTCATACATGAAATATTAACTATGTTAATGGAAACTAAAGACTTTAACCCACTATTGGCACATGCTATTTTTAATATATAAAATAAATTGCTATTAAAATATTAGTTCAGGTTGCCTATATGTAATACCATATTTAAGAGCAGTTGTAAATGGCAAGTCAAATACCATGTAAAACGAAATTATTGAAATCTTTACAGTATGAATTATAGGCCAAAAACAATTTTTCCCAAGTGCTAACTTTGATTCAAACTCCATTCAGAGCCATGCACAGAGATTATTGTCACGGTCAAGGTCATTGTGAACTTGCATGGTCGAGTGATGGCTAATTAATCAACCAGTATATACAAAATCATAATATTTTTTTATTATGCACTGAATATGAGCTATAGGGTGTATACTACCAAATCAAATCTCATAGACGACAATAGTAACATATATGGCTAAAACTCCTACCTACAGCGTATTAATCGACATAAACGCCACGGATATAAATACTACCACCCCTCACACTTAAAGTGAATCAGACAAAATTGGGAGTCAAGCTGCTCGTTTCTGAGATAATGGGTAGCGTCTATGACTACCCTAGTTCTGCACAAAATTCAAGTACTTTTTTTTACAGGTACCCCATACATGTTTCAAGCAAAAGGCTACTTGACACATTGGTACTAGATTAAATAACATTTCATATTTTTTTTACCCAGATGAAACTATTATTTTTTACAACCAATCACAGGACTTGTGGTGTTCACTTCTCTATCAAAAGTTGGGTGCACCTCGAACTTTGACCCAGCCGGAAGTTGTTTGGTTTAGTACTACCAATAAGCATGGGGACGCTACTTTAACGGGGGTAATGGCTTTGGCAGCTGTCGGGGGTCTCTACAGGAAACAGATGGTGAGGAAGTCATTAATCAGATGACAAAATAGCGTGGGTTTTGTGAGTGTGTTAACCGTCGGGGGTTCCTTTGGTGTACAGGAAATAGATGGTGCGGAAGTCGTTAATCAAATGGCAAGAACCACTGTCAGTGTCTTCTGACGGTACGCCACATTTTATGGAGTGTAAGAATCTTTATGAAACTCGAAAAGACATATTTGGTCAGAGAAATGTGATGAATCTTTTCGATTCCATCCAGAACTTTTATTACAAATTTTACGTGATACTGAATTGTATTCTAAATTTCAATTATATCTAGCTGTGAGATTTGTATTTTTACACAGTCCTTTACACTGTGTTTTTATTTAACTGTTGAATTTTTATATTGATGTTGATTATCACTTTGTTTTTCCCATTACCATGGTTTGACACCCAATAGCCGATGTATTTTTCGTTCTGGGGTGTCGTTAAACATTCATTCATTCATTCATTCAAATGGCAAGCGTGGGTTTTACGAGTGTGTTAACCGTCGGGGTTCCTTTGAAATATAGGAAACAGATAGGGCGGAAGTCGATAATGACTATCAGATGGCAAGATAGCGTGGGTTTAATCGTTTTGACGTGTGTGTGTGTGTGTGTGTGTGTGTGTGTGTGTGTGTGTGTGTGTGTGTGTGTGTGTGTGTGTGTGTGTGTGTGTGTGTGTGTGTGTGTGTGTGTGTGTGTGTGAACCACATGTGAGCCTTGGCAACGGGGAGTTGAAAATTCCACGACGTTTGAAACGTGCCCATATAGGGTCATGGCGTGGGAACACCATGAGTCAGAACGTGTTCAGACACGTCTTGACCTCGAGATAGCGTGGAGACGCTATGAATGGCGTGGGGTGTGACGTCATGCCCGAGACATTGCTGTAACCCACATTATGATCGGCCTCATTGGTGTAGTGGTTATGACTGGTAGGTACTGGGTTCGTATCTGGGTATCAACTGGTGCTAGGTATTCAGACGTTTCACTAACCAGTACCTCCTACTGTCCTGGACAGGCAGCCCCACATTTTAAGTGCGCCCGTACGTGTGTCCAGGATAGCGTGCTTAAACCTTAATGGACTACTGGACTAGTGTTAGACCGGAGAATCTCTATCACGCCTTCACTGTCCTAAATAGCCCCAGATAGCTTAAATGCGTGTGTCCAGGATAGCGTGCTTAAACATTAATGGATTATTGGATTAGTGTTAGACCGGAGAATCTCAACAACTAAGTACTATCCCCACTGTCCTAGACAGCCCTAGATAACTGTGTATGTGTGCGCCCAGGATAGCGTGATTGGATCTTAATTGGACAGAGGTACGGAAAATAAATATAAACAAACAGTGTTCCTTGGTTTGAAACTTTATTTCACAAAGAAAACATTAGCCACTTGCCACAGAGGCTATCAGATGTGTAGCTAGGTCTTAAAATACAGAATATATAAAAGAATATATTATATCGTCTGCTAAATACGTTAATGAACAACACCTGTGTCGCAAGTGAGTATTGCTCTCTTGTGAAGTACGTCGCCTGATGGAAATATGATATCCTGAGCCGCAACAGATGTCGAAGCAGACTATAAGTTTCAAAGAAAGAAAAAAAAAAGACTGTGGGGAATGTAGATACACTTACTTGGTAGGGGAAAAAAGAAATGCGCGTAACACGCCAGCCCATTACTTTAAAAGCGGAAATGATTAAAATAAAAGAAAGAAATGTGTGTTAAGGGGAAAAAAGGAATTTGCGACTTACTGAATACATCTCTTTGATGTACGTGTTTATGCGAACGTCTGTCGCGCGCACGCTGAGGGTGTTTATTTAGCAAATACCATTGGGCAATCTGTCATGTGTAACTGTGATCTGGTGTGGAAACTGGCTAAAAACATTAAAAAACCCGGATATCTTTGGTTTCCCGAGACCACTGGCTTGTTTAATGAAAGATGTTATATACTTACTGGAAGTAGCAATTTGAATTTAGATTTATTTTATGGACCTTAATAATTATTGCTTATAAAAATGGATAATTATAAATTAACATTTTTTTAAAAATTATTTTACAGTGAATGTTTCTATCGAAAGAGACACAGATTTATCAAGTATGTGCAGAAAAACACTTCAATTATCTGTAATAATAATTAATTTACTTCTTTTTCTTTCTTTCTTTATTAGATAAACAAGAAATTACATAGGGCAACTAGCCTTTAACGTAGAAATATTAGTTTAACACACGCGATATCATTCCATACGGAGCTGGTAGTTCGAGCAAGAAAACGTAATCCGATTTCCTTGTGGTTTCGAGTTTTAAAGTTGTTTTTAGTTAAGTCGTAATGTATTGAGATGAGAGAGAGAGAGAAAGAGAGCAAGTCGGCAGCTATTGGTTACAGCCTCTCTAAATGTTAAACACACAGAGAGAGAAATGATATGACACACGTGCTTAATCCATCAGTGTAAGTTAGCGACAGAACTCGGCGTATCACGTGTCGATCAAAGGTAAATAACTGCATTTAAAAAAATAGTGTTCGAGTAATTACCCCTTAACATGAATAGATACATAACAGAAAGAAAGGAATGTGCGAGACACTCCAGCTGATTGCTTTCAAAACAAACACGATTAACAAAGAAAGGAATGTGTAGATGCCATAATCGGTAGGGGAAGAAGGGAATGTTTGTAACACCCCAGCCCATTGCTTTAAAAGCAGAAGTGATTAATAAAAGAATGTGTATGTAACAGCCCATTGCTTTGAAGAAAGAACTCGTGAATTGCAACTCAACGCTCCAAACTAACCTATGATCAAGGAAAATAACTGCACACAGTACTTCCTTAGAGCACTAGCCCTGACCGTTTAATATAAATTTTTACCAAATGGGTAAATACAGTGGTCGATCTAGGATCGATCCCCGTCGGTGGCCCAATAGGCTATATTCAACCAGTGCATTATGACTGGTATGTCAAGGGCCGTGGTATGTGCCACCCTATGCACACATCCCTTGCTAATATAAAGTAGCGGGTAGCGGTAGAGACTGACATCCAATCACAAATCTAGTCATGGAGTAAAACACAAAAAACAAAACGCAATGGTTTGTTTTTTTCGTTTATTTCTAAATGACAAATCACTAGAGACTACTACACATATATAACATGGACACACTTTTGGTTACATCGATAGGCCTTAAGAGCGACAACTACACACACACACATACACACACACACACAGAGAGACACACATACACACATATATATATATATATATATATATATATATATATATATATATATATATATATATATATATATATATATAATGGACAGACATTGGGTTACATCGAGAGGCCTTAAGGGCGACAACTACACATATATAAAATGGACACACATTGGGTTACATCGAGAGGCCCTAACGGGCGACATGTGAATAATATTAGTATTCATTTCTCTTCATCTTTGTCCTCATCATCAGTGTCATCACCATCGGTATCATCGTCATCTAGTTCGTCCAAATATTCGCTGATCCAGGAACGATACTGATTTAATTTAGAACGAATCTGAGGTCTCAGATCTCTTTTCGGATTCACAGACTGTAGAATTTTCCTCGTGTTGGGGCCTTTGTCAAACTAATGCATATAGGTCAGGAAGCGAGAGTACGTGTCTTTAAATAACTTCCATTGTAAAGTCTTCATGTTTCTTTCCATGGCATCTTGGGACATGTGTTTTTCTTCGTAGCGTTTCCTCTTCCTTTCAAGATAGTCACGATTGATGTCGAATTCACGCTCGATCATCAGACGTACGCCTTCGTTTTCCAGGTCGGACGACGGCTCCTCTTCTTCATTTCCATCCTCGCACGTTTTAAATCGCAGATGTCGCTGCAAGTCACTCCCGTCTTTAAAGACCAGACCACACGTATCGCAAGACTGCATCCTCTTTACTTTTTTCAGATAGGGCTCTACCTCATCTTCTTCTTCGTCGTCACTTTCGTAGGCGGGTATGCCTGGTGGTTTTCTCTTGAATGCGTTCCTTTGCATGATTTGCACGAAGAGCTCTTTCTTCGACGGCCCCTGCGTGTGTTGTAACCTCACCGTGGTGGAGGGGTGTAACATTCTCTTTGAGAATGGCCAATACAGCACAAGTAAAATTCAGTATCCATAAAATTCTGTGATATTTGTATTTTTACACAGTCTTTTACACTGTGTTTTTACTTAACTGTTGAATTTTTATATTGATGTTGATCATCACTTTGTTTTTCCATTACCATAGTTTGACACCCAATAGCCGAAGTATTTTTCGTGCTGGGGTGTCGTTAAACATTCATTCATTCATTCATTCATTCTTCTACGGTGGTTGAAATTCTTCTGAGACATTCGCCGTTACGTTCGTGCTTTTATAGCATTCGGACGACCCCGTCTCCAAACCATTAGGTCGAAGGCGCCAATGTTCGGGCGTGGTCGGTTTCAAGTCCACCAAGAGATGTCCGTAGGGCCTGTGGGTAGCTTGCTCAAACTGTTGCATCAAATGACGAGTATTTCCAGGATACATCTGCTGTGCCAAGGTTAGGACGTGTTGCTTGTCAATGGGGTTGTTGAACAGTGCCAAATAATGACAGTTTCTTCTTTGTGTCGGGTCCTTGCTGTTATAGAGGTTCTGGTTGATGGCAATCACAGAGAGGTTTCTGTGGTGACTTCCTTCCGTGAACAGGTCGGTGATGCGAGGGTCTTTTCCAGCTGTAGACATCAGGTCGTCCAACATAGAGGGGTTGCCATCGTTTGTAGAGCCAGATGATGCGTTGAGGCGATGGGAAGTTCTTACCATCCCTTAGCAGTTTGTACAACAAAAATATTTTTCCACACGACGTGGGTCCCGACACGATCATGGTGAACGGATGGATTAGGAAAGCAGGATCCCTAGTAGCCGGAGTAGGATCTATAGGATCCGGAGCAGGAGCCATAGGATCCGGAGCAGGAGCCGTAGGAGCCAGAGCAGGAGCCATAGGAGCCGAAGCAGGAGCCCTAGGAGCCCTAGGAGCTGGATCATGAGCTATACAGGCCTCCTAGCCATTTATGCATATTAAAATATAGGAAATATAGGAATTTGCATACCAAAATATAGGAGTTTTATAGGAATTTTGAGGTCAAATATAGGAGTTTTAGAGGAAAATTTGGACAGATTATCATGATTATAGGCATTTTATACAGATTTTTAAAGACATTTACATTACTAATGTTATGTTCTTACCTTGCATATCTACACAAAATACCATCTACTACCTCAACAAACAGGGTTAAAAATTAGCAGTCGCCCGGTTGCCCCATAGCGACCTTTATTGGCTATGGGCGACTATGAATTTCACAAAGGTAGTCCGTTGGGCGACCATTGATTTTAGAGTCTGGCGAACATGGTACCAGGTGAAAAATTAACGCACTGAAACTGAATCGAATGTGACAAAACACACCGCTATTGTCCTGGCGCAAACTACAGATCTGGTAACAGACAACATTATAGAACATGTTCTATATTTTGACAGCACCAGACTTACCAGACTCAGCCTCAGCTTCCGAGATTTTGGTCCGAGGCTTTAAAAACATATAGCCCAGTACGTATTGCAAACACATCATGTTTTGGGGGGTTTTTTAAGTTGTTGGATTAATGGACTGGATACGCCATAATTATTTAGTAGACCTACTTTTTGACAATTATTCAATGTTATGCTACAAATTAACCGTATTTAATTAGCTTATATTATTCTGGGACAAAATCAAATTTTAACTCACACTAACAATGAAATGTTCCATTACTCCATGGATTATTTCGAAAGTCAGCTAACTGGCATGTGGGCCTTAAGATAAAATTTATATAAAAACATATTATTTTATTAAATTGTAAAGCCATATAATCTGAGGGGGGTAAAACATTCAGTGTAAATAAAAACAATATATATTTATAAAACTGCATAGGATAAATCCAACGTAATCTGAACGACAAAAACCGTAATACGAGATCAGGGCTGTATCTCTGCACAATGCAATGTCGATTGGGTATTTGGCAAAATAGGCAACGATTCCATGAATCTTTATCTAGTGCCTCGTCTTTAGGAGAAAAGCCACTCCCAAGGAGATCCTTTACTTGAGAATTCTCCATATTGAAAGACCACTCACAGATGCACAAAGAAGACTGTCATTCCCAGACTAATATACTAAAACACGCGCAGTTCTACCTTTAGTCTCTTTGTACTGTATTATCGATTACTTCGGAGACAATGCTGCATACCTTGGCTGTTCTAGCAATTTGTTTTTTTTGTATCCCTGTATTAAAAATTATATTTAATCTTTATCATTTAATGGTAACGTTTAAAGTAACTTTTATTTATACTGGACTTTTGTTTTTCTCTTTAAATGTGATTTGGGTTGGTATGGGTTTAAAACTTGATAATATGTTTCAGATATGAATTTTAACTTATTCGTTATGAAGTATTGGTTTCCTTTCGACGCAAATGGACTATATACATGGTTATTATTATACATGGTTATTATTCAACAAAGAACATTCTAGTTTTGATTTTGGTTGTGCAGTTAAATTGCAGGGCTAGTTGAATTTGAGAAGGGTCAGTGAGATTTTTCTTCAACTGACCCAGCTGGCAAACATGGTTTTCATGTTAATTTTCAACCTGAACAAATATATACCAAGGCTTGCTAGCAGTCCATGCCGGTATCCAGGATAATATGAAAGTTGGTGCACATTCAAAGCATCTTCTGAATTTCTGACAGGCTCGCTTTTTACTGCGAATATAATTCAGTAACATATTTTATTCATTGGCATTTTGGCAAAGCAACTGAGTCAAATATAGGAAATATAGGAAATGAATCTCAATATAGGAGTTTTATAGGATCCTATAAAAATATAGGAGGTCTGGGAGGCCTGGCTATAGGAGCCGGAGCAGGAGCTATAGGAGCCGGAGGAGGAGCCATAGGAGCAGGAGCTATAGGAGCCAAAGCAGGAGCTATAGGAGCCTGAGGAGGAGCAGGAGCCATGGGAGCCTGGAGTTGAGCTGAATGAAAGGTCTTCCCATGATGTAGCATATTTGATGGTTTTGAAAAAGGCTTTGGACATACGGGATACGATCTTTTGTTCATGACATGTTCTGGAATAAACCAATTCTCATTCATGATGTTGACTGTTGAAGTGCTCGGCGTGAACTGACAATGTTGAAACTGCCATGCCTCCTTTTATAGTCTTTTCAGAAATACTTGTGCTGTTTTTGACTCATGCCAGTCTGCTATCGTCGTTTCTGTTCCACGCCACTCTGTTCTCGTTTCTGTTTCTGCTCGGCCTTGGCTTGCTCTACTACCTGTTGCGTTGGGGAGACCATGACGACTTTAGGTGTCCGGGGCTTGTTCTCTTTTTCTATTTTCCACGTGGGATCGTAGAGTTCTAGACATCGATCCACGATGTACATCATCTGACTTTTCCCACCACGTTGCACTGAAAAATGTGGCTGAAGTTTACCTTGGGCTTGCAACTTGTAAAAGCGGGTCCACTTGTCCGCGTCGGGAACGTACAACTTGCACTGGTCTGACATGTTGCGCCTCTGAAGGTTCTACCTCAAATGACAATGTTACCCACTACCCTTTTATTTTTACCCTCTATAATTCGAGCATGCGCACAAAGATTAAATTTTGTGTGATACGTATGACCCATGCCGCCATCCCAAAGCATAACTCATGCACGGCTCAGGGCCACCGGTCTAACACTAGTCCAATAGTCCATTAGGGTTTAAGGACGCTATCCTGGACACACGTACGCACTTAAAATGTGGGGCTACCTGTCCAGGACAACAGTTGATACCCGGATACGAAACCACTACAGCAAAGAGGCCGATCATAATGTGGGGTACAGCAATGTCTCGGGCATGACGTCACACCCCACGCCATCCTTAGCGTCCCCACGCTAGCTCGAGGTCAAGACGTGTCTGAACACGTTCTGACTCGTGGTGTTCCCACGCCATGACCGCATATGGGCACGTTTCAAACGTCGTGGAATTTTCCACTCCCCGTTGCCAAGGCTCACATCTGGTTGACACACACACACATGTCAAAACCATTAAACCCACGCTATCTTGCCATCTGATAGTCATTAACGACTTCCGCCACATCTGTTTCCTGTATTTCAAAGGAACCCCGACGGTTAACACACTCATAAAACCTACGCTATCTTGCCATCTGATTAACGACTTCCGCACCATCTGTTTCCTGTACATCAAAGGAACCCCCGACGGTTAACACACTCATAAAACCCATCTGATCCATCATTAACGACTTCCTCACCATCTGTTTCCTGTAAAGACCTCGACAGCTGTCAAAGCCATTAACCCCATTAAAGTAGCGTCCCCACGCTTAAAGGTCAGCCAGCTACATGACCCAGAGGTCAATGCACTGAACGTCCCCGTGACGTCATTAGGCCACTCCCCCACGCTTAGAGGTCAGCCAATCAGAAGAGGCCACGCTCAGGTCACGTGACCTCATTTGTATACATGGGGCTTAACAGACCCTAGTACTACTCTCGTCTATTTAACCCAACACAACAACTATTTAATAAAATGTTTGTAGATCGACCATCGGTGATAAAATTTTGCCCAGTCACAATTGCGAAATGCAACAAACATTTGGGTATTGTAATTAAACATTGTTATTTTTTAAACTATTGTACAAAATATCTCTCCTAACTGTATAGCGAATATCGCCTGGGGGCACAAGGCGGTACCTCACGTATCATCTGAATTCCACAGCGACCAAGACGGCATATCTTTCTCTTAGATCGCCAGACTCAATGACGCCAAGTCGCCAAATCACAGTTGTAAAAACCGCACTCGCGGAGGTATTACGTAACTACTGGTCACATGGCTCCGCACCTGGGCTGGGTGTGTATTAGAAACTGCACACGGCCCTCTAAACAATTAATATCGCCACAGGCGAAAAACAAAATTAAGAGCATGTTCCGTCACCCCCCCCCCCCCCCCCCCCCCCCCCCCCCCCCCCCCCCCCCCCCCCCCCCCCCCCCCCCCCCCCCCCCCCCCCCCCCCCCCCCCCCCCCCCCCCCCCCCCCCCCCCCCCCCCCCCCCCCCCCCCCCCCCCCACCTCACTCCCTCTCAAAAAGGATATTTTCCTCTACTCTAGAAATAGGGGAAATATACTACATTAAAACAAAAAGTGCGTTAACCGACGCATCGGGGCATTTATAACACATGTAATAATAAGGTGACTACCAGTAATCACCCTGAGTCTCTGAGTCCCTGGTATACAAAAATAAATATATATATAAACAAACAGAAAATCAAGAATGTCAACACATTATCATAACGTTCAACTTCGGGACAGGGCATCAGCGATTACATTGGATGTGCCCTTGATATATTCAATGGTAATTGGGTATTCCTGCAGAAGAAGACTCCATCTCAAAACTGTCTGGTTTGGAGGCTTTTCATTAGGATGATCCAGTCCGTCTTCGTCTTCTGGGAACAGCACAGCTCCAGCACCCACGTCACACTGGCATCCACAGCTAGCTTGAACGGCATTCGGTAGTCTGGTGCTGACATCACGGGAGACGAGTAGCGCATCTGCTTGAGACGGTTGAATGACTTCTCGCATTCACCCTGACCACTGGAACTTCGTTTCTTTCTTTTTCAGTGTCGCACGTTTTCCAGGTTTTCTCCGATAGGCATGCTGTCGAATCGGTGTAGCGTTGGGTTCCAAGCGCACATCCTGGCTTAAGGTATTGGTAACCGTTCGAAGGTCCTGACAAATGGAAACATTGTCTTGTATCAGCGTAGTCACTTTTTCTCGCTGGGGTTTCAAGTCTGCTAGAATCTGGCTGCTGGTTAATTTTCTCTCGGCAGTCTTGACGTCATCACAGGAAATTGAGTGACCCTCAATTTGGACCGGTATCACTGGAACTATCGGCAGTCTGTCAAAATAACCTTTTAGCAAATTGATGTGACAATACCTACTTTTCCTAACCTTATCAGGAGTGTTTATCACATACTCTGTCTCATTAACCCGTTTGTGCACAACATAGGGCCCGAAATACCTGTTCTGCACAGAACCCCGTTTAATGGGAAGGTACACCAGGGACTTAGGCTTTGTCTTGGTGCTTTCAGAACATCTCCTGTGGAAAGTTTGTACGTCGATGCACACCAACCTAGTTTGGGTGCTAGACGTGCAAAGCTCTCTCTGCAGTATGCTACCAAGATAAAGTCAATGCCAAAACACCCCACCCATAACGCTATCTTTGACAACCGATTTATGAAGTTGTTTGATGCGAAGCCAAATGCAATCTGCACATTTGGTCTTCGCATTAGGCAGCTTTTATCTGCTTCCAACATTGATCTTTCAGACATTTTGGAAACACCTTCATATTTTGTTTTGCCACCTTGGTGCATAAAACCACCTAAAATTGTGTTGGATCTCGTGCATCTGAAGAAAGTTCGCACGGATCCAATTATTTATAACCAATATTTTATGGAAATAAAAGAGAAATACTGTGACTACATCCCTATTTACACGGATGGGTCACGGGATGGGAATTCTGTGGCTTGTGCCACAGTTTTTCCATCAGACAAAATAATCTCTATGAGATTGCCTGATTTGGCATCTATTTAGTGCCGAAACTTGGGCAATTATTAAAGCCCTAGAGAAAATCAAAACTCTAGCTCCTCTAAATTTATAATCTATACCGACTCACTTTCGTGTCTCCAGTCTTTTTATCTATTAACAATAAGAATATTGTGTTTTGTTGGGTACCCAGCCATGTTGGCATTAGAGGCAATGAAAAGGCAGATTGTGCTGCCCAAGTCTGCTTTGACTTTGCCACGTGCCAATGTTGGTATTCCCTATAGTGATCTCAAACATCACGTAAATAATTACATCTTTTCTACTTGGCAAGATGATTGGAACGGTGCGGTCGTGAACAAGCTTCATTCTGTTAAGCCAGTCCTGAGAGTGGCAGTCCTCCTATAGGCGGTGCAGAAGGGATGAAATAGTTTTGTGTCGTGCTCGCATCGGACATACTTACATTACCCATTCATTTATTCTCAAGAAGGATCCTCCACCTCAGTGTGAGCATTGTCAGTGTACACTGACGGTGCACCATATTTTGGTGGAGTGTAATCATCTGATCCAGACTAGAAACGATATATTCGAAGCAAGGGATGTGGTGGAATCCTTTAGATTCCACCTTGAACTTGTACTAAAGTTTTTAAAAGAAACTGGAATTTATTCCAAATTTATATTTACTTTTGTGTAATATTTGATTTGTAACATGAATTTTACCTTTATAACAAATGTGATATGTATTATTTTGTACAGCTCTTTACACTGTCTTTGACTTAACATTTCAAATTTCATGTACCACTACACAGCTCTATACACTGTTTTTAACCTAACCTTTTATTTTTTACCATTGTATGACACCCAATAGCCGATGTATTACTCTGTGCTGGGGTGTCGTTAAACATCCATTCAATTTCAATTCAATTCAAACCTTGATCCCTGGTTTAAATTCCCGACTCCTAGCCTTCCTATCAAACACTGATTTTATTTTGCTCCGAGCATGGCTCAGTTGCTTCCTAGTTAGTTCGGGTCGCCGGCAACCTCCTAGCTCTAACTCTCTTATTCATGAATACTCCCTTATCCATATCATAACCTGACCTCTGATCCTCCATCTTACCTTATGTTAACAATGTAGTGCGAGCTGCCAACAATTTTTGATCAGCCCCCTGCTCTAGAATTAAACTCTTGTCTATTACAAGGTAAATCCCCTCTATCAAAACACAACTGGTCCAATTCCCCTCTGGCGGGAGATCAACCGGGTTCCACCACATTTAATTCCTCAGTTGACTTATCTACCATTTTACTGATAACCTCGTCCACTCCAATTTCATGGCTCACACACGTATCAGACAAATCACACATATCCTCTGCGTCTTGTGTTACCTTTCTGGCCATAGCCCGAGTCTTTACACACGCAGGATATCTAATCTCATCAACCTCACTCTCTTCTATTGGTAAAAGTGCTGTCTTTAATTAACAATTGGTCATATTTCGGCTGACAACACTGACTAGTCAAATCATTACCCAACAAAACTCCTATGTTTTCAACAGGGCAAGTCCTTCACAACACCCATAATGACTGGTCCCGTCACAAACTAACTTCGAACACAAGAAAACGTTATGTAACCGGACAACCATATTTTCTCCAGTAACTGAGGTTAAAAAGCCAAACTACGTCCTGTATCTGAATTTGTCAATACCAGCTAAAACACTCTTGCGTTATGAGCGACTGGACTACAAGCCGGTGTCTCGATAGATTGATATTGCCCTTAGGACTCAAGTTCTTGTTTCACATCACAAACCATACCAGTGGAACCACATACCGGGTTTACCTTCTCTGCCATGGGACTAACCATTAACTCTCCTCGCTAACGGAGCTGACCTCACTAAACCGACCACTTGCGCATTATCACGTTTCCTTTTTAAAAACAGTCCCCGACAAGATGGTTATCCTTTTTACAGTAAACTGCAATGTGGACGAAAAGTTCGTGCATTGGCTGATAATGCAGGCTTATCCTTACTTTGCCCACCAGGTGCATTGCTTGCCTGACTAGCTGACCACTAGATGACTCTCCCCGATAGTTACTTTCCCGGGAAAAACCTGGCTGAAATTTCTTCTTATCACCCTGTTGTATAGAGCTAAACCATGTACTGCCTGAGCTTTGTGTATTAACACATAATCATCTGCCACCTATGCCTGCCTCCTCTATCTTTTTGACATCACGATCCTCTAAATGAATACGTAAGCTAACTGGTAAATCCATTCTTAATGTCCTGTAAGATCAATAACTCCCGTAACTCGGTATATGACTCTACCTGATGAGGACATCACCCATTTATCAAACATCCCTGCCTTCTTAGCCACAAACTCACTATAAGACTGACCCCTGAGTTTTTCTCAACTCGCTATACCGTAAACGATAATCCTCAGGTAGTAATTCATAAGGCCCTCAACACTGCAGCCTTAACTAGGTCGTACTGACTTGCTCGCTTCATCACTCATTGAAATTATAACCTACACTAGCCTTCCCTTAAACTTAGACATGGCTAACAATGTCCACTTAGACTGCGGCCAATATAGCTGCTTAGCGCCCGTTCAAAAAGTGGAAGAAACATATCTACCTCCTGGTCCCTGTCAAATACAGGCACTGATCTATAAGCCTCCGACATTTTACAACCATTTTCCTGTCACTCACGTCTAACTTCTTCAGTATTCAACTTTAACTCATGTTCCACTTTTAATTTTGCTAACTGGAATTCTCCATCCCTATCTCTCTCTTCCATCTCTCTCTTTCTATCTCTCTCTTCTCGTATCCTTCTCTCTATCTTCCCTATCCTTCTCTCTATCTTCCCTATCTCTATCTTCTCTATCTTCTTTTTTCTCTATCCCTCTCTTCTCTCTCTCTCTCTCCTCTCTCTCGTCTCATTCTCTCTCTCTCTCTCTCTCTCTCTCTCTCTCTCTCTCTCCTCTCTCCTCTCTCTCTCTCTCTCTCTAATGCACGTTCTTCTCTTTCGTACTCAAGCTTTTTAAAAGCTATTGTTGTTTCCACACTTAACTCATTTATCTCTAATCTCTGGAACAATCTCACCGTCTTCCATAACAGGACTATCACCAAAAACTTCCTGGATAATATTGTCCTTATATCTCCTAAGTTTTAGCTGATGTTAAATCAATTTCTCGCTCTCACCCGCGATTTCAACTAACTCGGCTTACGTGCTCGCTTAATCTCCACTACACTGAGCGTAGGCCTGTCCAGCAAATTCTTATCCATGTTTCGATATGACGCACTTATTATTAATTATTTTTCGTAGTGAACAACGTTGCTATTTATAGTTTATTTGTAAAAATATTTATAAAGCCCCCCCATTTACAAACAATACTTTTTTAAATATGCGTGTCCCGTTTCAGATCCGGGACGAGCGCCCCAATGTTCTCTCCTGTCACGGGGATCCTATAATACCCGTAACTGAATGAAACACGATTATCCAAATATCTCTCCTAACTGTATTATATTAGATCTCTCTGTATCGGGCAGTATATACCCCACGTATGGCTCGTCTAGGTATGATTCAGAGATACGATCTTATATAAAGTATATGTAATATAGCACGTTTAGTTCACTAGAAAACATAACAAAACACAATATACACTTTGGAATCTGTATTAACCTACGCTGACAAACTGTACTGCCGCAGTAGTTAATTAACAACAACAAAATAATAACAAACCCAGAACTGATCATTAATTAGTTAATCTCTAGGTGTCTAGTTTTACACAATAAGCTATCACTTCACCGTTGACACAACACCCCACACGTGTGATAATTGAGAAACGCTTCCAGAGAACTTAATTAATAAAGGAATTAGAACTCTATTCCTAACAGGTTAATTTTTTAATAACCCTTTACTACTCATTCAGGTACCCTTGTAACACAGACTTAATACTGGTACCTATCAACATAAACGACATAACCTACAGTTTTACTAGGTCCTCTAGGATGACTGGTTAAGCTTTATATATATAATAGATTAGTGGAGCCTACAGTATACTGCCGTCAGATGACCGAGTGCACCCGTCTAATATATAAATATATGGTATATATACAGTATTTAAAAATTTATCTAAAGGCACATCATCACATCAAGCGTCAGTATGACCGGCAGGCAGGCACCGTCTAAATAATAATTGGTCTAATACAGTATTAAAAGAGTTAAAGTCACATCAATCACATCAATGTTCTACACGACCTGAACTAAAATGTGTACCAGTCGGCGGACGGACAATGATCCCTGGAAGCCTTCCACTTTTTTCGCCTGATATCTCTAAAACCCTACGTATTTATCCTAAAAGCCGAATCTCGCCTGGGGGTACATCGCAGGCACCTCACGTACCGACAAGTGATATTTCCACAGCGACGCAAGACGGCTATCTTTTTCGGGTAGATGGCCAGACTCAATGACGCCTAGTTCTGCCAGCAATACCTTCCGACGTACATGACCATCCTATGGCTGGAGGTATTTACTAACTACTTGTCCACATGCCTCCGCAACTGGGCCTGGGTGTGTTAGAAACTGCCACTGCCCCTCACACAATTAATATCCGCCACAGGCGTAAAACAAATTAAGAGCCTGTCCGTCACACCCCCCCACCTCGAAGGTATTTCCTCTACTCTAGGAATAGGGAAATATACTAACTTAAAACAAAATTTCGTTACCGACGCTCCGGGCATTTATAACACATGTAATAATAAAGGTGCTACCAGTAACACAGAGTCTCTGAGTCCCTGGTTACAAAAAAAATAAATATAAAAAAACAGAAATCAGAATGTCAACCATTATCAAAACGTTAACTTCGGGCGGGCATCACGTTTTGGATGTGCCCTTGATAATTCAATGGAATTGGGTTTCCTGCAGAAGAAGAATCCATCCCAAAAACCTCTGGTTGGAGGCTTTTTTGGATGGTCCAGTCCGTCTTCCTT
>NW_024535019.1:0-27992 GCF_016097555.1 Gigantopelta aegis
TTCAAAATGAATTCCTGGTGAATGTTGACAAGTGCATTTCAGTTTGTGTGATTAAAACTATCTATATATTAACACAGAAAAACGTTTTTTTTTTTTTTTGAAAAATACCCCCTCTCTACTAAAACTAATTTTCTTATCTTAAACTACTCTGCAGAAAAGTCCATCATGCTGCTGTGAGATCCAGATACATACACCTATCAAAAAAGTATTGTTAAGTGTTGTGCCCACGGATGATACCAATTGGTCATATTTGGGGTCCCGGCTCATGGACTATAACACATTAGCAGCTTAAACAGCGAACTATTGTCTAATATATGATATTGCTATGGGACTGTGGACGTAACGATAAATGATTACAGCACAAACCAACATGGGATTGTAAAGCAAATCAAACAACATACGTTTGGTACAATCCACAGATTGATATCCCCGCTTACAGCCGTCGACACACTCCCCAGTCACGTGATAACAGGTAACGGAACTATCCAGACATTTCCGGTCCGCACACGATTTTCCACAATCTTGTCCATACTGTCTATTAGGGCATTCTAAAATATTTAGAAGGAAAGCTGCTTACTAAAATGCTTTTTGTTCAACTGGTACAATATACATTAACATAACACTGACGTGATCAAGACAGTTGAACAGATTAGCAAGCTTATTACCTTTAGCACTATGAATTATATGGAATGACACAAATATAAACGTGGTTCATACCTTCATATTTCAAGGATACATATTCTTAGTTTCATCCAATATTTGATATCCTCTTGAATGGGAAATGATAAGTTTAGTAATAACTGTGTGCATTCTGTTGAAGACTGGGAACACAAATATCCAATATTTCAAATGAAGCATACTGCTCATTTACTCACCGATATTTAATTCCGATGCAATATTTTGTTACTTGACTAATCACTTCATTTAAACACTGTTGCAACAATTCTATAAAGAAATACTTAAGAACACATAATAGTCGGGTTTTGTTTAACGACACTATTAGAACACATTGCTTAATTAATCATAAGGTATTGGGTGTTTAAACATTTGGTAATTCTGACACTTGAGAAAACCCGCTATATGTTTTCTTGTGCAGAAAGAGATATTTTATATGCATTTTCCCGCGGACAGGAAAGCACATACAATGGCCTTTGACCGGTTGTGGTGTACTGGTTGGAACGAACCCTCCCCCCCCCCCCCCATAAGTTGAATGGATCCACCGATGGATGTGGTTCGATACTGCACCGCAAGTACCTCAAACGAGAATTCAACCGGCTGATCTAAATCCCGCCCCTCCTTGTCTAATAAGTCAAAACTATTTTATTACTTTCCATACAGTCTGTTCCCTTCCATCCAGGGTCACAGCCCTTGTCGCATGTCCCGTTGATGTCACACGATGATTTCCCGGTTGCTTTGTCACAATGTCTACTGGAACATTGTTTACTGCATAATTCACCATAGTGACTGGAATCACAACCTAGAAATATGCATGTCCAAATTATCGAATATTGTTTCAGTTTCTAAATATATTCCTTTTCAATTGTTCTATAAAAAGTGATTTAATTTTTATAACATTGTATTTGCAATATTGCGATGTGCAACGTGGAGATACGGTAAGGTATTGGTTATGTCGAGTACCTTCCATTAATGGATAGTGGATGACTTCAGTATGTTTCATAAGGCAAATCCGCTGAACAGAGTACTTCATATTTTATTAAATAATATAATAGTATACAGGTATATAAGTTAATTTATAAAATAAAATAAACCAATATGAAACTGGCAGTGAAATGGTAACGAACCCCCCCCCCCCCACACACACACACACACACCAAAAAAAATATAATGATAATAATAAAATAATAATATAAATAATAATAATAATAATAATAATAATAATAATAATAATAAATAAAATAAAGAAAGAAATAAAGAAAGAAAATAATAAAATAATAATAATAATAATAATTTAAAAAAAATTTAAAAAATTTAAAAATAATTAAAAAATTAAAAAGAAAACAATAAACAAATAAAAAAAACAAGAGTAAGCGGTTAGGCTATCTTATAATATGTTTGGACTTGAATCAAAATAGTGAGCTTCTGTATCCAGTCAATCATTTCATACATAATTGCATCCACTGAAGGTTCAAGCATGTCTGCCTAGTGCACATCTTCCGAATAAATCAAAACATTCTTTAAAATCTAAGTTCCACCATTTTAACCACATAACCAGACACCGTCATTCGCGCATGCATACACACACACGTACTCAAACACACGTATATACAAACACGCACCAAAACCGCAACCAAATAAATAATCGGAAACAATTACAAATACATCTTCCAAACAAACAATCACACATTCAATAAAGCTATAGGTTAATGATTAATTGGCGTAGCTAAATTACCTGTAACAATATTTATGCCTTTCCCGTGGACACAACAATTAATCATGGCTAGTAGTAGGATATCATATTAGGTGATTGCATGTGCCTACTCCCAAAGTGGTACAAATAACTAATAAATAACAGTTGTTTTATACACATGTAAGTAGTAAATAAAGCTTCGTCATACCGTTACATTTCTCCCCAACCCAGTTTGGTTTACATCCTCCTGTACACTGTCCAGTTACATAGTTACACGGCCCATCTTCACAGTGACAGAACTGACTGCAGTTATCACCAAACGTCCCAGGATCACAAACTGAAAGAATGTAGGATTTATCTCAAAAACAAGTCATTAACGCTTTTAATTATATATATAGATATAGATATAGATATAGATATAGATATACATATAGATAAATATATATATATATATATATATATATATATATATATATATATATAGATAGATAGATAGATAGATAGATAGATAGATAGATAGATAGATATATCATATTTATCATATAATATCTTACATTTTCAGTGCAATTTTCAAATCACATACTTTAAGAATTTGATAACTTTGCAAATTAGATGTAAATTAATCGAGTTCTCGGCACAAGGTTTATTGACATTTAAGCAAACGTACTCGGGTGACACTCCATGATTGGCATATGCATTCATAGTCATCAAATAAAAACATTTCAATGACAATTTGACACTGAAAGCTGTCCAGCGTTCAGAAAACAAAAAACGTTAGGCATAATTTTATTTTGATGTAAGGACATCCAAAATGACGTCATTCGTGTTTGACGTCATTTCCATTCAAAAATACACCGCGCCACATATTCTTACATCTAGTAATGGCGGACTGGAATTAAAGTTGCGTATACAGTTTACAAAAACACGTTGTATTAAGCTTGAGCTTATATGATAAAGATATTATTACCCTCGTGTATTTCGGTATCGTCAATATCATTTATTAGGAAAAAAATAATGTATTATGCTCGCCAGAGACTGGCATAGTACAATTTGTATTCCTAATGTATGATATTGACGATACCGAAAACCACGAGTGTAATAAGCTATAGATATATATGTATATATATACATACATACATACATACATATATTTATATATGTTGACCACAAACATCCTAGTAAGGAAAATACCGGCCTCGGTGGCGTCGTGGTTAGGCCATCGGTCTACAGGCTGGTAGGTACTGGGTTCGGATCCCAGTCGAGGCATGGGATTTTTAATCCAGATACCGACTCCAAACCCTGAGTGCGTGTTCCGCAAGGCTCAATGGGTAGGTGTAAACCACTTGCACCGACCAGTGATCCATAACTGGTTCAACAAAGGCCATGGTTTGCGCTATCCTGCCTGTGGGAAGCGCAAATAAAATATCCCTTGCTATTAATCGGAAAGAGTAGCCCATGTAGTGGCGACAGTGGGTTTTCTCTCAAAATCTGTTTGGTCCTTAACCCCTCTGACGTCATATAACCGTAAATAAAATGTGTTGAGTGCGACGTTAAATAAAACATGTCTTTCTTTTCTTTCCTAATAAGGAACATTGAGGTCTGTTTATGAACACACCGAAACACATTCCATAGTTTGCACATGCATCACGCAGTTGCCCCGTACACGAAAGTGGGGTATCATTCTCGACTTCGACAATTTTCAGGAAGATCCATTAATCACTGTGGAACATTATTTCTGTCAATCTTTTTCATTGTGTTGATCATACAGTTGTTATTGTTTTGTTTTTAATCATTTTTATTGTTGGAATTTGCGATTTACTGATAAAAAACGTCAATTTTCAAATTTCACTTCTGACCCCAATCGTCCTTCAAGATCTTTGGTGGTCATAAAACCTACTCTAATACGGAACTACCGGTTGTAATGTTTGCCACATTAATTCACTATTATCATATAACCATTCTCGACAGCTAATATACCTTACAATTTTGGCAGTTGTAAATTCGTATTAGAGTTCCCCTACTTTTTAAAGAATATTATATATATATATAATTTCAAACGTTCCGCTTTTATAGGATTTCTTCAATTCTGATTGGATGGCGTCGAAGAAAAATTGAATGTTATCCTTCGATAAACCTCAGAAAAGTACTTGATGACGCCATCTGGGTCATCATTACGTAAAACAGATCATGGAAAGGACGCTAGAATCCGATGTATATGTATTTTAACTATATATGGTGTGGCCAAGCGCTTGTGCATACATTTTAGAAGATGGTGAGGGGCTAAACTGTGGTTAGCGAAATTTATAAGTGGTTAAAACATGTTTCCCCGGAAACGTTTTCAAAAAGAGAGAACATTTGCTTGATCAAGGGGAGGGTTCAACTGCCGTAACGCACTCTCTTCACAAGCTCCTGTCTATTGGTCTAGTATAGTTAAAATAACCCGAAATTAAGCTTAAATTAGGGAACAAAGGTATGTAGAAGATTTTCCTCCATAGCATATTATCCATAATTCGCATAAATTGACATTGGGAAAAATATTAATATGCTAATTAGCTTATTTCTGTGCATGAAAACCATCAACACATTATAGCAACTGCTATATCGAAATCTTGCTTGATTTAGAACATTAAAGAAGGCAATTAGTTCGTTTAGAAAATTAATGTGATGATTAGTTAATTATGTTAATTTCTCTATGATGCCTTACTTGTTTTATTACATGTGTTCAAATGGCATATTCAAGGCATAATTATCTTGCATTTACCTCAGACTAAACCCTTAATATAAGCCTGGGAATGTTTTTATGAATTGAAATTAGCAAGGACATATACAGAACGTATTTGTATTATCTCACAGATATATTTGTTATTCATTGTTGCCTTTTGATACCATTTCTTCAAACTGATCAAGCGTTCTGGATAAAAGCCAAATCACTGAGCTGTGTATGTTATCTTGGTGGTTTCGGGGCGGGACGTAGCCCAGTGGTAAACTGCTCGCTTGATGCGCGGTCGGTTGGGTTTGGCTGTTGCTCTTTCCTGTCAGTGCAGTGCAGTGCAGTGCAGCAAACCATTGCTTAGCATTGATAAGCGACCGATGTCAAATTGCACTAAATACATAGGATTACAGTTAATGTACTCACTGAACACTTCTACTTCACAAAAGTCCATTGTGCTTTTGCCGTCATTGTCTGTTTGTTGCCGGTAGAGAGTGATGTATCTGGCTGTACTGTTACATATAACTGTTGTTACATCAGGACTATTTAAAGTGGTCGAACCACACAGGCGGCCCGTATTCGAACGGTTGGCTTCCGTTGAGCTGTAGATATGAACACCATTTCTCCGAACTGTATCTGTTAAAATAATAATGAAAAGCGGTCATGGATCACAGGTGGACATTGATATTGTATTATGCTAGTCCTGCTGTTATGATCATTATTATTAGTTGTACTAGTAATAGTAGTGGCTGTAGTAGTAATAATACATGTTGTAGTAGTTAACATGGTAGTGCTATTACTAGTACTGATAGTTTTAGTGGTGGTAGCTAGTAGTAATACTAGATGTAGTAGTAGTAGTTGTTGCTGTAGTAGTAACAGCCGTGGTAGTACTAGTACTAGTTACCGTAAGGTTAGTGGTGGTGGTGGTAGTAGTAGTAGTAGTAGTAGTAGTAGTAGTAGTAGTAGTAGTAGTAGTAATAGCAGCAGCAGTAGTAACAGCAGCAGTAGTAGCAGCAGTAGTAGTAGTAGTAGTAGTAGTAGTAGTAGTAGTAGTATAGTAGTAGTAGTAGTAGTAGTGGCTGTAGTGGTGGTAGCAGTAGTAGTAGTAGTAGTAGTAGTAGTAGTAGTAGTAGTGGCGACGCTGTTGCATTTGTGTGTGACAGTGGTGGGACGTAGCCCAGTGGTAAAGCATTCGCTTACGGCGCTGTCAGTTAGGGATCGGTCTCCTTCGTGAGACCATTGGGCTATTTCTCGTTACAACCAGGTCACTTCACTGATATATTAACGTTCGTGGTATGTGCTATTCTGTCTATGCAATGGTGCATATAACAGATCCCTTGCTGCTAATGGACAAAATGTAGCGGGATTCGTCTTTAAGACTATATGTTAAAATTACCAGTGATTATATATATGTGTGTGTGTGTGTGTGTGTGTGTGTGTGTGTGTGTGTGTGTGTTATTACCACAGTGTTTTTCGGTATCGTCAATAGAAACTTTACACTGAAAGCTGTCTAGCTTTA
Organism: Gigantopelta aegis; assembly: GCF_016097555.1. Lineage (NCBI taxonomy): Eukaryota > Metazoa > Mollusca > Gastropoda > Neomphalida > Peltospiridae > Gigantopelta > Gigantopelta aegis. The sequence goes on from NW_024535019.1 coordinate 6,598, forward strand.
AAAAAACAACAACGTTAAACACTAGTTTATTCTTATATATGGATTTCTACAGTGACGTCATTCGATTTGATGTCATTTCCATTCACAAAGACACCGCATCATATATTCTTACGTCATTGAAATATCGGGTACAGCCAGAGGCTCGCATAATACAATTTTTATTCCTAATATATGATAAAGTCAAATAATGGGAACTCCATTATTTTAGACGATATTTGTGATGGTCCAGTCTGTCTATTTATTCCTTTTTTAAAGCACTGCAGTCTACAAAAAATGGTATAATCCTGTATGCATGCCTGCATTCACTAAATTACTATACATTACATTAGGGGACACACACCACCACCACCACCACCACCACCACCACCACCGACACCACCACCACCACCATCACCACCACCACCACCACCCTCCCGTAATGAAAAATAAAAATAATAAGATAGATTTCCTGTCTTTTACCAAAATGTTATGCTGATGTAATAAGCCACACCCCTTTTTATTTACGACAAACTTGACGATATGCATTCTGTTTCTTTAAACATTGATATGTAAGCTGCATATAAAATATGATGTCTACTTTTGCCATTTACTTGTGTTACAGAGTAAAAGTTAATATAGGATCAACTGTATATTGCCACAGTTTGGCCATGCGATGTCATATTCCAAAATGGTCGCTATCAGATTTTGCATGCATTACCTTTGTTTGCATTATATTTGAAATTAAAACCTTTTTCTTCATTTATTTTATTGTCTTCTCTGTTTAAAGTGGTTCAAATTGAACTAAGATGATACAACAGACAAAATAATGTAAAGAAAGGAATATTTGTTTAATAACACCCCAACACATGTTTCTCAACTATGTCTTCTTGATATCTAACAAAGTTGTTTGGAAACTTGATCAAGATAGTGAAAGAGGTTGTGTGTAATCACAAATGCTACTCCTACTGAATGGAAATATAGCATTTTGTATGTACTCTTTACCAAAGACAGGAATGTACACACCCTGGACATAAACTTTGTATTACTTAATGGGGCATTGGTATAAAACTAACAGGTCTACAGAGGAAATTGAATTCTATGATCCATTATACCTGGAACAAGTACTCTACATATACTTCTGAGCTATATCCCAACTCCAATACAGGAAAAGCGAGCACAAGCACCTACACACGACAAGGCTTAGTGGATATTAAGAGAGTCATGTGTTTGTGGAAGGAAAATACTTGTCATGAGCACATCTATTAGTTGTCAACTCTGTATTATTCATATAAACAATAAATAAAGACAATTTTGATCGAAAAGATGAAAAAACATATACACAGTCGAAATAAAGTAGAGCATCAGAAATAAATCTTTGTCAATCATACATCATATTGAAAAATCCTATTGAAGAGCTCTTGAATGTCATAACCATGATGGAACAAAATTATGCTGTGCCAGAATAATTTGATAATTTGAAGTTATTTCAAAACTGTAATGGCCATGCCCAAAGATATCTCAGACGATGTGATATGTAGATAACAAAAGCTGGAGCACAATGCATATTGTTCAATATAAAGGGAAAACCGACTATTTAAAAAATGAAGTTGTCCCTTTCGTTATACACACAGGGGGTGTCTAGCAGAGCCAATGTGTGAGTCGTACGGTCTCTCGTGGATCAGTTAGACTATGTGTGATGTACGTTTTTCTTTATGTTGATTTTATCTGGTACCCCTATGTTTAAGCGTAACCACTTTTGGGACCCAGGGGTTAAATACTGAGGCGGGGATGTTAACATAACGTCCAAATTGCCTGTCATACTCCATTTCAAACTGTATGATATACATGTTTATTTGAAGCTAGTTTTATCTCGTACGACATATTCTTAAGCATAATCAAATTGCACTTATGGGTTAGGTGTTGGGGGTGTCAGGCAAGACCAAAGCAGAGTCCAAATTATCATAGCCCAGACTGTGTTATTTACTTTTTCATTGAACGTTGGTTGTATCTCAAACCTCCAAGTATAGCCCAATGTTGGGGCACATTTTGGGCGTATGGGTTCTTATGCATCCTAATATGTCTTTTACACGTGGGCTCGTGTTCAGATTTGTAATGTGTAATATTTAGAATTGCGTTTGATTGTTTTAGTATGACTCATTTTGGAGGCCATAGTTTGGATATATGCAGGGTATGGTCACCAACAGAAATCACTGTGCTCCGGTTGCCACTACTTGAGTGCCCATATACTCAGATATTGGTATGTGTACCTTGTTCTTTTGAGTTCAAGGGCTTGGGCTGTTTCTCTATACAGCTTAGTGTGGAGAATATAATAGAGTCTCTCTGAATCTGTATGCATACATGTAGATGTATATATGAAACTGATGTGGTACCTTTAGTAGTTTTTGCATTTTCAATTCTGGTGTGTAAATAAATGTAAGGTAATATGCTATTTTGGCTGTCAATTTTAAGATATAATATCAACATAGCTAGATTCATTTTATTTGATTTAATCAAATTAATTACAAATTGAGATTCATATTCATCGAGAAAGAATGAGGCCAGTAATGGGACACAGTTGGTGCTTACTGGTAGCAATGACACATGACGTTAAGTGGTGCGCAGAAGAATAACTTCCGGTTTACGAAGCAGACGACCCCCCAAAAATGGGAGGACCCCCAACCTCTATACAGGTGATTTTCTATATGAATACGACTTAACATATGCAAACTGTATGTATAACTGCATCTGATAGGTAAAGACGTCTGCGTAATAAGAAGTTTACCGATCGAACACGTTCTATGGTGAAAATGATAGCGGCGTTAGTTACTGAACTGTGGTAAACTTGCACAAAGAAAGCGAATACGCTGCTATCTGTCAGTTATATGTACTTCTGTATTAATTATAAATCCCATTTATATCTTTTTTTTGTGAATTAAGTCCGTAAAGTGTAATATTTCAATGTTTTGCAAAGCCGAGTCAAATTGACATTTTGCACGTTAGTAAATTCCTCCATTACTGGAGCACCAGTGCAGATGTAGCCAGACTGAGTCATGACTTGGGAATATTGATATTGTGATTGGCATTGTGATGTATTACCACATAATACAAATATATTTTACTAATTGCATTATTCTCTGCCTGTATTATTACATTTCAAACCACAATGCAATAAAATAGATAAATTCCTAATTTTATAACATGGCCCCTCCCTTTAGTTTACTGTAATTGTGTGTGTGTGTGTGTGTGTGTGTGTGTGTGTGTGTGTGTGTGTGTGTGTGTGTGTGTGTGTGTTCATGGTTGTACATTTTTAAACAAGTGATGAGGGATTTACTTCAATTGAGTGCTCACCTGAATTAATGCAGTCATAGGACTGAACAGTCCCAGTGGACCATCAACAATGGGCCTTTTTTTTAACTCCAACCAGTGCATGACAATTGGTATAACAAAGGCCATGGTATGTACTATATAAAATATTATTTGATGCTTTTTGGTAAAAGTACTTATAATGTGGCAGCACACATCAATGATACTATAAAGTCAGACCGACCAACTTTCAGGAATTTTCCTAAGAATCCAGAAATTTCATCACATACTCAGAATTCCAGAATTGATGCCAAATATCTGGAATTTATTTCAAATTCACTTCAATTTTTTTAAAGCAACTAATTCTTATTACATTCTACATTTTTAGAATTTAATATCTATATCACTCATTTCAACCTGAGCTCCATGTTGTGTTAATGTGCGTAGCAGATTTTTCATTCCCGAAAAAGGTCGCCACAAATCAGTTAGACCCCGCTACATGCATATGACGAAATAGTGCATATGTGGTAATGTACTTACATAAAAATTACATTGGTCCCAAGTTTCTTTGTCACTTGATTGCTAATCTGTAGGTGGGAGTTGTGGGGTTGTGTGTGTGTGTGTGTGTGTGTGTGTGTGTATATGGGGCGGTCTATTTATGAGGAAGTTTCAATTCACATACAAATAATGATATACTCATTTGTATTGTCATTTTGCAAATATATATCAAACATGATATTTTTCACACTGTTTAAAATTACTTTTATGAAAATGATGTTTTCGCGCACTTTAAATCATTGTTTTGAAAAGGGTTTTCGCATGCATAAAAACGAAAATATCAGAAAATTTCCAGAAAAAAATATTTCCATTACGTTGGTCGCCCTATAAAGTACCTGGATAACATGCATATACATTTTTTTTTTTTTTTTTTTTTTTTTTTACATTTTACTTTTTATTACTTTATTTTTTCAGTTACTATGCTGACTGCTGTGCCAGTTTCCAACTGAAGAAATATATCTTGGATTCTAAGGTATTCAGCTACATACGTCATTGTATTCTTTCATCTGCATATACAAACCGTAGACTTTTCATATAACAGACTAAGACTGAATAATATTATCTACAGGTCAAGTGACTACTAAAGTGGCAACCATAGCCAATTACTTCTTTTATTACATGAACATTGTGTATTTAACTATTAACAGCATGACTCCAAGTGTACTCAAATCAGTTCCTCTTTGGTGGAAATGTATGTAATATATCAGGTCAGCAACCGTTCTCTCTCTCTACAACAAATAACACAAGCCGGCACCTCCTGGCAACAACATCCATGAGCAGATTACCACACTTCTTAATGCTTAGCTAATGTGCATTTCTCAAGCTAAAAAACACTAACTTATTTCATAAGCTTACTTCATTGTAGTTTCATAGTTATTCATATTTCTTTTCATCTTCATTCCCAGTTAAGTGATCATTACAAACTATATCGGTTTGACAATGGAACATATACAAATAGGAGAGATACTTCTGTTATTTGCACAATTTCAGAACAAAATAATATCACAGGACCTTTTGGTGCAAGAAGTTGCATCCAAGTGTGGTTTACTTGTGGAAGACCTCAATGTTCCAGCTTTAATTTCAAAACTGTACAGAGTTAAAAAAAATCATAAAAAAAAATCAAACGAGACGAAAGTAAATTTTTATTCAGAAATGAAACTTTTGTCATACGTATGTCTACCATGGTTGAAACTCCTTCTGTCAGTGTCATTGAAGAAACTTATAAGTCCATCGCCGAAGAGATAGCAGCAGATTTATATGTTACAAAAAATAAACTCCAAAATGTCATTGAAATTAAGACAAAGGAAATGAAACAAGTTTCTGAAAAAGACAAGTCTGTATCAACTGAACTTAGACACAGATATGAGCTTTTAAAACAGGATAAGAAAAAAATAAAAAGACGAAATAAGAAAATTATCGCATTACAATCACAGTTACAAGAGTACAAAAACAAAGAAGGTCTTGTGACAAGATTAAAAACAACTGCTGATAAATCAATTTTAAAATTGAAAAGATCTGCAGAAGTAAAATCTCGATATTTACGTCTGCGAAGAGTTCAAAATTATACTGTTAAAAAAGAAAATAGGAGATTGAAATCTGAATTAAATAATAATCATGTTTTGAAACACCAGTTAGAACAAACTCTTGCAAGAAATGTAGTCCTAACGAATGACAACAAACAACTGTCAAATAAAGTTAGGGAAATCGATGAATCATTGCAATATTTAGAGACTCTACTTTCTGACGACCAAGAAAGAAAAAGATCAATTCATTTATTTGATGAAGATAGAAATTGCCTCAGTACCTCTGTAATGGAATGTGTTATGGATCTGGATAAATGTTTCCAACAAAAATATACCACATGTTATTAAGACAGTTCTAACACTAGCTAACTGTGAAGCCAATCGACTTTCATAACGCACAACCATTGACAACATCATTAGTGCTAAAAAAGCAGTAACAGAAAAACACTTGAGTACAGTTGCTCCAGATATGTCAGATACAACTATGTATTCAGATGAAACTGGCAAGTTTGGGAAGACGTATAATGTTTTTGCCATTACAGATGAAAAAAAGGAACCATTGTTGTTAGGCTTAAGAGAGATGTCTAACAAATCATCTAAAACAACACTTGACACATTGAAAGAAATTATGTCTGGCATTTCTGAGGCACAGGGTACTGGTGAAGGCATTAGTGGAGGCACTAAAATTATCAGCAAGATTAAAAATACGATGTCGGACAGAGCTGCAACTGAAGTAGCCTTTAATCGTCTGCTAGCCGACTATCGGACTGAAATTCTGCCTGATATTGTTACTAATTGGGATGCTATGGGTGAAAACCAAGAATCAATCTCGAAACTTAACAATTTTTTCTGTGGACTGCATTTATTAGTTCATTTCGCAGAGGTTGCTGCTAAAGCCATTAACAAATTTGAAATAGTTAACAGAAAATCATCTGCTGACGACAATGATAGCACATCATTAAGTAGTCTACCACTCGACTCGGGCACAGATGACTCACATGAGGCACAAACAATTCAGTTCTTGAGGGCTTGTAGCAAATGTTTCTCCCGTGGAGGAGATGAAAAAAGTGGGTGTTATTCCAAATTCAAATCGTACTGCGATGCAAGGAATCATAATTTAGATCCAACAGAGAAAGAGGAACTCCTGGCTTCTTCCGGGAAAGAGGGAAGACTTGTAAGGACACGGTTCAGGCAGCGATGCCAAGAAATACATCAGGACAGATTGAGGAGGATGGAAGAGAAGAAAAGACAGATAGAAGAAAGACGTAGACGGGAATTGGCAAGAAAAACTAAACTAAGTGACAGAATAATGTATCATGGTCTATGGCAGACAAGGCTAGAGATTGAAGAGAACTGTAAATCATTATCAAACGTTTCCACGCAACGCGAAGCTCTTAAAACTCAGCTATTCTTTCGAAAAAAATGTTTTGAAACAATATGTCTCTGATAAAAAGGTGTATTTTTTAACGAAGAAAAATTTGCATGGAAAGTCCCAACCGCTGTCTGTAGAGGAACTGAAACAAAACTTGACCACCTTAGTTGACGCTGCACTTTTAAATCTCACTGAAGAGGATTCCAATCCATGTCGGCGACTTCTTGTTGGCAAGCGAGTAAGCCACATCTTCATTGAAGGGAACATACACAGGAAAGATCATCTCTGTTGTTCCTGGTTACTCCAAGTGGTACAACATTGTTTATGATGGTGACCCAGCTGTGTACACATACATATTTCAAGATGACTACCTACAAGGGAATCTTAGAATAATAATTTGAGGTATCTTTATTGGTGGCTTTATACTCACAACTAAGAATCAAACTAATCAACTGACATTTTGTCTAAATCCACACGTGATCATTTTGTGATTTGTTGGCATTGTTTTATTTGCACAAATGAATGAACGTGATGAATTAATGTAAGTGCACGACACTTGATTAATAAGTCATTTGTGAATTGTATTTAATGTACTTAATTTTCATTATTAGTAAAACTAACAATTTAATTCATTTACAGCATCACTAACAAAGCTTTTTTAAAATAATTATTTGTTAATTGCATGTGTCATTTTGTTTTTGGTGTGCTATTGGTGAAAAACAGTATACTGATTTCATTTCCTTTTCGTGCTGGAGTGTCGTTGAACATTTATTCATTGATTTTATTTTAATTATTCATATTCTTATCCAGATAATTTTTCACTTAGTATTGTAAAAAAAAAGATGAAAACAATTAATTAATAAATAATAATAAGAAGAAAGACAAAAATATGTCAAGTACTTTACATTGACTCTTACTTAAGCAAGATATAAGTTTAAAATATTTCTTCAAGACTATTAATGAAAATCATTTGTATTAAAATGCTTAGCATTAACTTCTTTTGTGGATATTTATTAATTGTATATACTTAATTGTAGCTAAATAATTATTTTTCTGTCTTTACCTTCATTACCAGTGTTTGGCTGACATCGGTCCCCTAATTTCAAGCCCTGATAAAGGATCAGAAATTGATGCCAGGTATAAAAATTTAGCTTTTTCTTCATGCTGGGATGCCAAATTAACCAAATGGAATAAATAACTGCTTCATTTTTAATATAGAACAAAAATATTGATGAGGGTCAATTTTCAGTGAAATTTGTGAAATTGTCATTTTTTGGAGCACCACTATTTAAAAAGAGATAACCATTTCAGTGTAAAAAAAAAAAAAATTATTTGAATTTTTTTGTCATTTTCTCGTTATAGACATTGTTTTGAAGGGGTTTACACAAATGTTTTTTAGAAAAATAATAAATTTAAAAATCATGTGTCATTGCTACTACTGGGGACCTGTTCCTGTTTAAACGTCTCATTCCCCAATTCGACTTACATGCTATCAACAATAAAAAAAGTCAAACATGCCACATATGTCTGTCTTAGTATAGTTTTGTCTAGTCCAACTTTTAGTCTTTTCTTTACAAACTGTCAAGACAAAAAGTAACAACAGCGGCAGAAGATCGTTATATTCGGGTAACCCAGCGTGTCGAACAGCAGCTACTGTCAATGGACTCCATGGTCCCATCCCATCCCAAAGTTCAAAGACCCTGTTTATTTTATGGAAACCAGATCTTCAAATAAGGTATCCTATATGGGCTGTTTGTTAAGTGCAGTAAGTTAATAGTTACTTGTTGTTAGTGTTTAGCGAAAGAGAAGTCGGAGTCGAAAATACCAAATGTTTGATATCCAATAGCCGATGAATAATTAATCAATGTGTTCTAGTGATGTCGTTAAACAAAACAAACGTTTTAACACGCATACATACATACACAGGCAAATAATTCCCGATGAAGCCTGAACAGGCAAAAATTTGAATTAAAGAAGGATATATGACTTTTAAAGGATGCTTCTGAGATTTTAAAATGTATTATGTTAAGTCACCTTGCTACTTTGTTAGCAACACAGAAAGATTTTCTATTCATATATGTATGCAGTAAAACCCACCTAACGACCACCCTAGTACTAAGACCACCCCGCTATAAAAACTATTATTTTAAAGAACGGAATATTTCCTTATTCTTTTATAGTAAGACTACCCCGGTATTAAGTCCACCCCGCTATTACGGTTACGACCAGTGAACGCAGACACAATTGTCGTGTTCTATGCATTTGGAACCCACAAATGCGACCAAAAAATTTAATTGCCACGTCACATAAGCGACAAACAACACATAACTCGGTAAAATATTGCCTAGTAATCTACGCTATGGTGTCAAAGTTAATTGCAGGTATATGTGTTATACGGGCATATCAATGTACGAATACCATCGCCGATTTGTTTTTTTTAACAAATGTGTCGTCTATTACGGATTCCCCAAGAGGATTCACCACGGGCTTTGAGTTAAACAACATCCTTTTTTATGGATTTCTCAATAGCTCAGAACGTATAATATACAACAGCGTGATGTGTTCACCTGTTGTCCTATTCTTTAGATTGTCTTTCAATAACCTTTTTCTGACCTTAACGCTAAATGCACGTGTATGCATGGGGTTTTTTTTCCTTTCACTGACCTGGCAGAATTTGACAGTCAGACAATAGTTACCTACGGGTGAAGTCGGAGTTGGAAGTTCATAACAGGTTAGAAATAAAACTTAATCCATATAATTTTATTATAATTTAGTGGTGTGATTGTTTGAATGAAATATATTATATGTTGGTAGTCTGGCAATTAGTATAGCTGGAGCAATATTGTATATATTTGCATGCATATCACTTTTTTCCAGTTTGTTTATCATTTAACTGTGTGGATATTTTAAATAAATAACTAGTTCTTTAATGCTAATGTATGTTGTAATAAAGGGATATAAGAATGTATAGTTTTAACATTTTCAAGCTCCAGCGTATACATTATGAGATCGGTTTTTTTTTTTTTTTGTATGTGCGTGTAATAAATCAGTGAATTAATTTTAAACATTAGCATAAATTTATTAGTTTCAATTTCAGTATTAAATAGTTAAAATATAAATTTATATCTCCAAACAGATTGATTTAAATTAATATAAAATGAAAAAACGAATCTTGCTTTCTTCTCAAAGCATGTACAAAGCATATCACAGGTCTGAATTCTCAACTAAGATACGCTTGACAGTATATATTCGGTCACAGGAGTGAAATTCGACCAACGATACCGTGACAAGATTTATTTTATTTGTTAGTTGTTAGGACTGCAGGCGGGCAGGCAGCCAGTCGTATCAAGCTTGTTTCCATATACAATTATCTTCGCACTGTCACAGACACAGCCCCAACTCACGTAAGTAATTAAGCAAACACCCATTTGAAAGTAGTTGATCAACATAAAGCTTATTTTTTCTTAAAACTTGTGTAATTTAATAAAAGCATGGCTGCAAAAACCTGTTAATAAAGTCGATCTCAAACTTCAATAATAGTCATTTTAGAGTGTCCAAAAATAAATACAATTATCAGTTTATTTGTTTATTTATTTATGTGTCTGTTCCTTTCCTTTTTCATTATTTCTTCATTACTAGATGTGTAAACTACTACTACTACTACTACTACTGCTACTAATACTACTACTACTACTACTACTACTACTACTACTACTAATAATAAGAATAATAATAATAATAATAATTTAATAAATAATCCCAAATAACGCATCATGTCTTTCTATGAATGAAATTGGTATGGTTGTGAAATAAAATGAACAATTTCATGTTGGTGACATCATTTAATTACTTGTGCATGTTTGTTGAGATGTAATCATGACTACTGGACAATGTATTCAACAATCGTAATAGATTTACTTGTAATGGTAATCGTAAACGTCACCAAACCGATTACTGTCGTCAAGTAATCGCCCCATCTCTGGAATGTACTATGTGACCTGACCTGGCACCATGTGATAATGAAGAAACCGTCAAAAGAATATACTCTCCATTGTGCCCAGAATTACCATGATATAAGAAAGTGTTGACCAAATCTGCTGACACTAACGTTGTGGACCATGCAATTTCCCTACCATGTATTCTTTATGGCATGAAGTTAAATAATAGAATAATACCAGCTCATAATAGTGCAGCCAGCCATGGAGAACAAATGGCAAAGGCACTTCGATTTTGTTTCCATTCGGTCAGCGGGTGTGACACATCATTGTCATTCAGTAGTATCTGGGCAGACTTGGGCAGCTTTTCCTGACATTATATAGGAAAATTTGTGTTTATCCCAAATATCCGTTTGTATCACAGATAACAGCATTTAAAGGTTCGTCATACTTCGTTATGACAGGACAAACGAAAACATTCAGATAGACTAGGCAAAGAAGGTACTCTTTCTCAAAGTGAGGCAGCTCGTATACCTCGCTTAAAAGGTTCTCTTACCAAACATACTAAAAGCTTGGGATGCATACCAAGAAGGTCATATACAACTGTTACAAAACTCGTGTGATTGGGAGTAGACCAAGGACTGCAATATCCAATTGATTCCGTTCTAGACAGCGCTTCCAGAGGCAGCCTATTAATTTATGAAACTGATTAGATGTGGCTGCAAGAAGGCATGAAGACCTCCTTTTAGCATTTTTTAAACAGCATTATAGACCGGCTTCAGAATGAGATAACAGCCCTTCACCCCTCTCCCGGAAAGGACATTATGTAGACCTGGGGGTGGGGGGGGTGGGGGGAGTTTTACTAAAAAGAAAAGTTTTGGTAAACTGGCTTCTTGTGGTGTGTGTGACAAATATGGTGTGTCAAAGTAGGGCCCCCTCTCCAAAACAGGGTCAACTACTCATAGCACTATTGAGAGAGCAAATAATTGGCAGAGCATTTCAAATGATGATAGAAAAATGAAACTTGGCACAAATGATCCATCAGAGGCCTGATGTCCACATAAGACGTTAGGTTCAGCATGTTTTTAAGCATATAAAATAATATAAAATGACTAATTTCGAAAAACTATTAAAATACATCTAATTAGAGAACACTTGTAGGACAGTATGGCGGCCATCTTGAAAAATGGTCGCCATATTGAAAATTAAAGTGGTTTCCGTTGGTATTTTCTGATCATTATATCGCAAGAACCGTATTCTGGACGAAACCTGTCTATACTGGCACAAAATAATAGTTTTTAGTCCGGCAGCAGAGGGTCATATTGGTGGTTAGTTATATTTAAGGTGAATGTAGTGATATCAAGGTAGTGTAGAGTTGTTACCCTTGAGCAATTAAAACTATTCACGATGGCCACCAAGGAATCTGAAACTGAATAAAGTGATATATATTTGTAACCAGATATGATAAAAAAAAACTTAATTAATTAATTTTCTTTTCGTATGTTTTAAAGGCCACATAATTCAACAAAATAATTATCTGAAGCAAATAGTAGAAATAATTAATATAATATTCAAGATGGCCAGCAGTGAGAGTGAAAATCAATGAATAGGTCTATCTCTGTAACCAGATATGGCAGAAACATGAATTAGACATTTTTTGGTATTTTAAAAAAGATAAAGAATTCAACAAAACAATTATTTGAAGCAACAGTACAAATAATATATGTCAAATATAATCATATTGTATATTAGCAAAACCGATCGTACCGATATATATCGAAACTATTACAATACATTTTGAGAATTTAAATACAGTATATTTCAAGTGTATTAGTGATATTGCATCAGTGTCAAGATGGTTTCTGCAATCAATGACCGAGCAATGGCTGATATAAATGCAATTGTTGAAAAACATTATTCCATTATTCCTGACTTACTGGCATTAGAAAGATGTAATGAAAGTGGTATGGTCTAGTTTGCAGCATATGTTCACCTTTGCCCTTGTGGGACCGGATATACTCACCTATCTTGAAAACCTGATTTCATCGCTGCCATCATAGCTGTATATATTCCATTGAGCTCTATCATGTGCATGTTTGGGTTTTTGAAGCAAGTCTGGGGAGTGGCACTCATATGGGCAGTGCAGGATGGATAAAATATTATGTTATGTATGTCCTAGGATAGTGGTGGTCCTCATAAGGACGAGCACCTGATAGTGGGTAACTGAAACAATCACGACTTATGTCACAGATAAAATATGCACGGTTTGTAACTAATAGATTGATCATTTGGTTGTGCTAACTGAAACACTGGTGATATGTTCAATTTGACGAGGTACTTCCTGGTAATATAGTATCTTAATGTTTAATACATATACTCTTCAAAAAAAGAAACGCAAAAGGGTACAAATGGGTTATAACTCCGATTTTATGTTTCTTACCGGTTCATGCTTTGTGAATATAAGGTCATTGCATGTCCCAAACACATTCCCACGGTTACATTCGATAAAACGCAGCTACTGTACAATAAAGTTCCAAAATGTAAATATTCGCAAAAACGCAGCCACGTGCAAACCATGTCACCACTGCACGTGCGTTGTCTGCACATGCAACATGAACACCGACAGTATAAAAGTGCAGGGTGTTTCGCTTGCCTGGCCTCTGTATCTGGCCGACAGTTGACAATCCAGGACATGCCACGTCTCAGTGAACCGCAGAGAAACAATGCCATCGGCCCGACTACTCTCGACGCAGGCGAATCCAGGAACGGCCATTGCCAGGGCATTCCATGTGTCCCCAAGCACCATCTCCAGACTGTGGGACCGTTACCAGCAACATGGATCAACACGTGACCTCCCTAGATCCGGTCGACCACGGGTCACTACCCCCGGGCAGGACCGCTACATCCGGGTACGCCACCTTCGGGAACGATTGACTACTGCCACCTCCACAGCCGCAGCAATACCAGGTTTGCGCAGGATATCCGACCAGACCGTACGGAACCGCCTACGTGAGGTAGGAATTCGTGCCAGACGTCCAGTTCGAGGTGTCATCTTAACACCACAACACCGTCGACTCCGACTGCAGTGGTGCCAGATTCATCGACAATGGCCTCAACTGCGATGGAGACAGGTTGTGGGTTTCAGTGACGAGTCCCGATTTCTGCTCCGACGTCATGATGGAAGATGTCGCGTGTATAGGCGTCGTGGTGAACGTTATGCGGCAAACTGCGTGCAGGAAGTGGACAGATTCGGCGGGGGGTAGTGTGTCATGGTGTGGGCAGCCATCTCACACACTGGCAGAACTGACCTGGTCCACGTGCAGGGCAACCTGAATGCACAGGGCTACATTGACCAGATCCTCCGGGCACACATCGTTCCAGTTATGGCCAACGCCAACGCAGTGTTCCAACATGACAACGCCAGGCCTCAGACAGCACGTCTCACAACGGCTTTCCTACAGAACAACAACATTAATGTCCTTCCTTGGCCATCGATATCACCGGATTTGAACCCAATTGAGCATCTATGGGACGAGTTGGACCGACGCCTCCGACAGCGACAACCACAGCCCCAGACCCTGCCCGAGCTGGCAGCAGCCTTGCAGGCCGAGGGGGCCACCATCCCCCGGGACGTCATCCGTACTCTGGTTGGTTCAATGGGCAGGCGGTGCCAGGCAGTTGTCAACACACGCGGAGACCACACCCGGTATTGACTCCAGATGACCTTGACCTTGGTGGTGTGTCCTATCACTTACTCACAATGGACTAGAGTGAATTGTGAACAATCCTGCAACATTTGGTAATTATCGGACTCACCATTCAATAATTAAATCAATTCTCCAAATGTTACGACAATGTGGTTTTGCGTTTCTTCTTTTGAAGAGTATATTAATTATTTATACGGGTGCCTCAGATAATTTGTTTATTGTTAAATGTTTTATCTTTTTAAAAAATACACAACGATTCATGTTTCTATCATGCCTGGTTAAGGAGAAATAACACTTTGTTGTTTTTCACGTTCCTTGGCGGCCATCTTGAATATTACATTAACGATTTCTACTGTTCTTCAAATAAGTGTTTCACTGAATTCGTTTTCTTCTAGAACATACCAAAAGACATATAATTCATGTTTCCGTCATATCTGGTTACAAATATATAGCACTTTTTATGATTTCAGACTCCATGGCGGTCATCTTGAATATTTTAACTTGATCAAGGGTGACAACTCTACACCCACAAGGATATTATTGTATGTGCCCAAAGATAAATAAACTACATTAAAAAATATATAACCGAAAAGTTTGGTTCGGCCAAAAATCGCCTCTGCTGCCGAACTATTTTCTATGCTACTGAAGCCGCTCTTTATGAAAATATACCATTGCATGTTTAAACGTTCAAACGTTCAAACGTTTTCTGTAGGTCTGTGTAGATCGTATAAATTATGTGTAATCTGACTCATAAATGGAAATATTATATGAATGAAAGTGAAGTTCCGGCCGTGGCAAACAACCAACCAAACATGGTGATTTTTAAGCCAGCCTATCAGTGACTTTAGAAGCAAATGTACAATGTGCAGAGATCGACAGAACAGTACCATGTATATTGTATGGGTAACATATAGTGTATAGATATTAAGATATCTATACATACTAGCCTGTGCCAGGATTGACCAAAGATTCATATATGTTAAGACATGATCGCGTGGTTTATAGTCCCCACATGTATCGTCGGTTAACAGAGCATTCATTTTCAGGATATCTCGGAGGCCGAATGGTCACCGTGGAGGCCTGGGAACTGCGGGCGAATCGGTGTCATAGGTTCGGGTCCAAGCAACGCACAATGACAATATTTGATGTTAATTATATACATCTCAGCATACGTTAAGAATAATCTAAATAGAAGTGCATATTTTTAATATTACAAGCTGCAGTGAGACAGATGAACTGTAAATGTAATGCCAAGGAAAGGTACTTAACATTAACTTTTAATGTTTAACACTGGTACTTAGTATAGAGGCACATATTATATAAACACCATAAATTGAACCATATTTGAACAGTGCTGCCCTAATATGTAACACAAACCAATATAGAACATTGTTTTTATATATATATAATATATATATATATATATATATATATATATATATATATATATATATATATAGACAGATAGATAGATAGATAGATAGATAGATACCCCTGTAGATAGAAAGCTTCAGACAGACTTAGTATTTCTGGCATTGCTTAATTTATGCTAAGAAGAATATAATTAGTCATACAACATATGATATTGTTTTATAGATAAATGAATTTCGGGTTTCGGCAGTTATAGTAGTCATACAATGCACAAGTACTTACATTCTGTGCTGCGGAAGTAAATGTCTAGCGTGTGTATGTAGTAGTCTTCTCCCAAGTTTACTTCCCACCACGTGAATGGCAGATTAACACCAGTTATCATACACTTCCCTTCTTCTCGGTTGCCATCTACAGCATTCTCAGCGATATGCGTGTACTCTGGGATGTATGAACTCTGGTAGGTAGTTTTCCGTAAGGCTATATTTTCTGAAATATCAATTGCATCTCTAATATTATATCTATAACCCATTTCGTTGCGAAAATAAAATACACTATTATCGTGTTCAATTATTTAGACCCAAAGTTTTTTGCAAATGTTACGTTTATTTCCTATTCGATATTTGTTTTCTTTGCATTTACATGAAAACAAACCCAAACCCCGACAGGTTTTATATACAAATCATCATATAAAATGCACGAAGTTGACTTAATTCCACTTTTTAAAAATCTCTGTATCTTTTGAATGCACGTTATTTCTCCTATAAATAACTAATGTCATTTGCATATCAAAAGCATCATTCTATAGTGCGTTTCAAACTAATGTTCGGTTCTATCGTCCTATCCGCACAAATCGTACTATGACCTATATTTAAGAAAATATCTGTAAACATGAAGCAGGCGCGGATTCAAGTGGGGAGTTCAAGTGACAAAACCTCAGTTTGAAAAAAAAATATGTATCAAATATTATAATTGTATTGTGGAATACACAAGCGCGCGAGCTGAAGGGAGAGAGAGAGAGAGAGAGAGAGAGAGAGAGAGAGAGAGAGAGAGAGAGAGAGAGAGAGAGAGAGAGAGAGACGTCATTTATGTAACGACGCACTCAACATATTTTAATCTATGATTATATGGTTATAGGGAGAGAGAGAGAGAACAATATGGTATGCATGCGATTGGTGGAGGTGTGACCCTCTGCACAACCCCAACCCCACTTAAGGCTTCTTTTGTATATGGAGCGGGACGCAGCTCAGAGGTAAAGCGTTCGCTCATGGTAGGTCTACTCATCGATCCCACATAGTGGATCCATTGGGTTGTGTCTAATTCCAGCCTGTGCACCACAACTGATGTATAAAGGCTGTGGTATGTGCTATCCTGTCTATGGGATGGTGCATATAAAACGTCCCTTATTGCTTATCAAAATTGCTTATCGGAAACAGTGGCCCATGTGGCGGTAGCGAGTTTCTTTCTCACTGTCATAATGCTCCTTAACCGTTTTGTCTGACGCCACATAAACGTATATCAAATGCGTTGAGTGTGTCGTTAAATAAACATTTCTCTCGTATGTATGTGTAGTCTATATGCATTTTCTAGTCGATTAGTTTTATAGGTTGTTAGGTTTGTTTGATAGTGAATGATATGGAAATAAATAGTTTTTGGTGTTAAAGAGTGCATGTATACATTAAAGTAATACTCCTGATGGGTATGGAGAAATAACTTAATCAGTCGACGAACTCATTTCCTCATCACTATCTTCGTTAAGGGGGACTATCACAGGGGGTATTTTATTTCTTATAAAAACTATTTTGTTTTCTAAAATCTTCTTCGATCTTTATTACATGTTTAACTGCGTCAGAGAAGTGTGTAGGTGTGACAGAGTTCAATGCATGTGCAAGTTCTCTCCGCACCGTGGTAATTTTACCATCATTATGACGAGTTATGTGCCCTTTGACTTGACTCCAGATCAGTTCTATCGGATTGAGTTCAGAATGTCTTGGCGGCAGTCTTAGACACATGTGCCCATGGCGTTCAGCAATATCATCAGTAACAAATTGCTTTGCACATTTGTTACTTTTCACAAGTTCATAAAGAACTGGCTTTGTCATGTTACTCTCAAAAGGTATATTTTTGTTTCGTAGCCACGACTGAATTTCTTCCTTTTTAGCGTTTAGTGCAGGACATCGTGTAATCTCAGTTAATTTGTTGTGGTAGCTTGCGTTATCCATGACGATAACAGAAGGATCTGGTAGAGAAGGCATAAGTTGTTCTTCAAACCATTTGATGAAAGTGTCATGATTCATCTCACCATGATAGCCTGCGTCTGTTTGTTTTGCCTCAAAGATCAATTCACAGCCATCTATCAATCCATATTTATCACAGCCAGCATGACAAATAATAAGTCTTTTTCCCTTCCCAGTCACCGAACAGAGTTTAGGAACTCGATCAGCAGCGTCTGATTTCGGCAGGTGATTGGCGGTACTTGTGCACGGGTGGATATCTGTCCAGTGGTGGGATGTTGTATGGTTGACATTCAGCCAGGTCTCATCTTGATACACTATTAAATACCCCTGTTCTCATAAACTGGATATTTCATGGAGATAGGACAGTCTCCTGTCTGATATATTGGCGTCCTCAAAAATCACTTTTCCGGTTGTAGACATATGTTGGTATTTAAAATCGAGGTCATGGAGTGTTCTTCGTAAAGTTGATATGGATATGTTGATTCCACATTCCTCCCCTAAAGTCACGTTAATCTTATGTAATGTAGGTAATTTGCCCTCTCTATAAAATTTGTATACTCGTCGTCTAATAACATCTTTATCAAATAAATCGATGAGTTTTCGGTCGCGTTTTTTAACAGTGATTTCTGTGCTTGGATTCGTAGAGCTTAGATTTTTCACAGTTCTTTTTACTGTTGAAACCGAAACTTTAAGTGCAGCGGCAACTCGATCGACAATTCGATAAGAAGCATACCTAGGTCTACCGCGCTGATATTCATCTTCAAAACAATCGAAAACGTTCTTAATACACGATTTTACATCAACTGAAGTGTTTTTCGATTTACCCATATTTTTCCTCAAATAACAATAACAAGAATGTCGACTAATACATTTTCAGTGCATTTATATACCCTACCTAACTTGTATTTTACGTGGTTTACACATTGCTACAATAGCACGTGCAGTCATAGATCGAAATAATGATGTTATTGACCAAGCAATGCTATCGTATTTTGAACATTCGGGGCTGTGTCTGCGGGATGAAAAAGTGGTTGAACCCATACGAGTCCGAACAATAGCCCTTTGGTTTTTCGCATTACAAATGTAACACCCCACCCCCAAACCCCAGCCCCTAGCACCACCATAAATACTATATATATATATATATACAGTAGTATATATACAGAATATATATATATATATATATATATATATATATATTATAGATATATATATATACGTATGAGTTCCCAATTTGGAGGCAAATTAAATAACATTTTTATTATTATTTGATGTTGGTGGGCTTTGACATTTTATCCCCCCCCCGGTCTTCTGGGTCCGGCCCTGCATTAAATTTATTTATAAATTTGGAAAGCACATTCTTCGGTGTGTGAGGTGATTTGTGTTTTTACTGTGCTAAACCTCAGTTGTGTTAGGTTAGGTATGGTATGCTAATATATAATTGATATAATAAAATAAAAATACATAATACATTAGCTAAATTTATTAAATATAATACACCTACAAGAAAGGGTTACGTGTTCTGTTTGTTTACATCTATGTTTAACGGAGAGATTAGACAATGCTGTTACACACTGCAAAACAATAATAACCTTGATTTAGTGAAACAATCTATAATGGCCTTCACGTAGCCTCAGATCCCAATGTTTTGATATGCAAATGACCGTAGTTATTTATAGGAGAAATAACGTGCATTCAAAAGACACAGAGATTTTTAAAAAGTTGAATTAAGTCAACTTCGTGCATTTTATATGATGAGTTGTGTATAAAACCTGTCGGGGTTTGGGTTTGTTTTCATGTAAATGCAAAGGAAACAAATATCGAATAGAAAATAAACGTAACATTTGCAAAAAACTGTGGGTCTAAATAATTGAACAGGATAATAGCAATTAATATAACAGTATTGCTGCTAATGATGTTTAGCATCGTACACAATGTTTATTAATTATTGAACGAAGAGCTGGCCAAACACTAGATAATATAAATATAGAAACGATTTACAAAACAAAAACGTATTTCTATATCAATGTTCACCGAAAAGTGAGTTTGTTCTCTGAATGCTGGCTTTGTGTGCATATAATGCATAAGAATAGTTTTATAAAAATACTAAAATACCCAACGATCTTATGGGTATTACATAAATAAACAAAGTTAAGGCATACATTCCTCTTCACACACTAAACGTTTGGAACTCACACAGTTTCTGCAATATTGCCTTTGGGAAGATATAACTGTTTCTGTTATCAATTACTATATACTGTTTTAAAGGTTTCAATAATTATTATACATCCAATCAATTATAACGACTTGCAATCAGAAATATAATAAGCTAAACAAACTTTTAAATTAATTTTAAAATCCAATATTCGCTATCGACAATTATTTTACCTGTTGTGCATCTTGGTCCCAACCATCCTTCCTGACAACTACCAGAACAACCTGTGACTTCATTGCAGTTGTCAGCGCCACAGTGGCAGGTGTAGCTACAGTCTAAACCATATTTCCCTGACATACAGGCGCCTGTCAAATAAAAATACAAATATAATACCCAGTAATAAGCTGTAATAATATTCGTGGGATTTCAAGAAGTAAACATAATACGTTTTTTGATGTTTGTTTTGCAAAAGAAAATTGTCCTTGTTATCAAGCGTAACCATGCAATACACAGTTACCCCCACATGGGCTACTTCTGTCTTTCGTATGCAGACGTGAGAGTGGGTATTTCTCCTCTTCGACGTTTAGAGGATTGAGACCTCCAGCCCACCCTCACTTCCACACCCGCTCCTAAGGCCGGCCCGTAAGAACGCTATCTGTAGTTGGGGAGACAATCACTAGTATAGGGGACACAATATCTAGTATGGTGGGAGCCATATTTTAAAATGTGTTCTTATTTAGAGTGGGGCAAATAAAAGTGTACATTTTGTTCCTCAAGTGGGAAGTGGGGATGGTGCAACCCCCTCCGGTTCATGCAGGCCTGTAAGGATTTTGTGTGGAATGCGGAAATGCAATTTTCTTTTTTTGAACACTGGCATCTTTATGTATTAGAAAAATAGAGAGAGGAGAGAGAGAGAGAGAGAGGGAGGAGAGAGAGGAGAGAGAGAGAGAGAGAGAGAGAGGAGAGAGAGAGAGAGAGGGTGGAGGGGGGGAGGGAGAGAGAGAGAGAGGAGAGAGAGGAGTAGAGACAGAGAGACCACAGAGCAAAGAGAGAGACAGACAGACAGGAACAGACAAGAGAGTAAGAGAGAGAAACAGAGACATAGAGAGGATAATGAGAGGGAAGAGAGGAGTGATAGCTACAAAGAAAGACAAAGATGGAGGAGACAACAGATAGAGCCAGATACAAGAACGAAAAAGGGAAGGGAACAAGAAGGAAGAGAAAAACAAATACCTGAGCCCGTAAAATAAACAAATGG
>NW_024535020.1:0-13664 GCF_016097555.1 Gigantopelta aegis
TGGAATAAACTGTTCAGTTGGATTTGTTCACTTTGATACTTTGTGTATTGACTAACCGAGTTGTTATTATCATGGACTCTGAAATGTTTTATGAATTAAAATAGTAGCTAGGTTGGGACCCTTAGGTATATATACTTTGTGCTTTTATTTTGTGACAAATACAGTAGACGTGTTTCAGCCAACCACCACTGTTAAAATGTTGATTTAGTAAACTAGTCTTTGTGGCGGTACAGGGAGGGTGTGTTGTCCGGTAGGGATCTCCCCGGGAGTGCCTATCCATGGAATCGTCCACTAGTTTGCCAAATGCCCATTCAATTCTGCATAGTGCAGAGATACGGTCTTGGTCGTGGTTAACGGTTTTGTCGTTCAGATTTGTACTACAGCAAATATTAGGAAGAATATTAAAATGGCTTCTTAATATTTCAGGATAAGTAGTCGTTCATCAAGTAAAATATAACACAAGAAATGTAGCATACCAAATTAATACTCACAGTACACTGTCAGTGTGAACTGTTTAGTTTTAGACTTTGGTATAAGTGAGTTTGTCGCTGTATACCTGTACACATTCCCTGTCTGACTCCTAGCAGCACCACGCGTCACAGACAGATTGTCTCCTTCTGCTACAGACCCAGGTGATGGTAGACTGAACGTAATAGAGCCGAAACCACCTGAAAAACAAAAGAGACACAATATTTCCATTGCACCAGCTATGGGCGTTAGAGAAAACCAATGTGTGAGGCGCTGCACTGTTTAAAGATCTGTTTCCATTTAAGCGTTTTACGCCCTATTTTCATATACTAATTAGTGACGTCATGTTTTTGAGAACTTGCAACGAATGATATAATATATATACTAGGCGGCAATAAAAACGCAATCTCGGAAATGATCATGGTTTATTTTATTATGCGAGATCCCACAAAAATGAAACTGATACCACCAGTGAGACCAACCACTGGCCCATCTGACTGGCACTGTCAGCCGCCAACAGTGAATCGCGCATAACGTCTCTGGGGATGTCAACGTCATGGGGGTCAGTATTTCGTGTGACCTCCATGTGCTGCGATGCACGCCTGCAGCCTCCTAGGCATGGACATGCACAGGTGCCTCACCACACGTCGTGGGATGGCTGCCCAGTGATGCTGCAATGCCTGCTGCAGCTCAGCGAAGTTCTGTGGTGGATTCGGTTGGTTTTGAACACGACGTCCCAGCTCGTCCACATGTGCTCTATTGGGTTCATGTCCGGGGAAACTGCTGGCCAGTCCAACACAGTGACATGGTGGGCACGAAGAAACGCCTGTGTACGCCTGGCAGTGTGCGGCCGAGCGTTGTCTTGCTGGAAGACGAGCCTGTTTCCGCCATGCCTTCTCATCAATGGGAGGAGGACCGGCCGCAGGATGTTGTCGACGTAGTGTTGCGCATTAAGGTTTCCCTGTACCACCACGAGTTCGGACCGGAAGTCAGCATTGATGGCGCCCCAAACCATGACTCCGCCGCCCCCGTAGCGGTCCCTCTCCAGAACACAGGCCTGCGCGACACGTTTCTCCACGACGGCGGTAAATGCAACGACGTCTGTCCGTGACACTCACGTTAAATCTCGATTCATCCGAGAAGATGACATCTCGCCATCTCCTGGGTCGCAAATTCCCACCATTCCTGGCCCATAAGAGTCTTGCTTGACGATGTCTGTGCAGGAGGATAAGGCCACGGTAGGGTCGGTGGCAATGCAGTCGTGCTGCGGCAAGACGTCTCCGGACAGTTCGGGCGCTGATGAGTCGTCCCCTGGTTCCCACTTAGTCCTGGCAGTGTTTGCGGCTGTCAAAAACCGATTGCGCAGGTGCCGCAACCGTATGTTCCGGTCCTGTCTATTGGTCGTTACGCGTGGTGTGCCCGAACGACGGCGGTCATTGACGGTCCCTGTCGTCTGATATCGGTTGTGGAGCCGATTAATGGTTGACGGGTGCACGTGGAACCGTTGTGCTACCCGCAATTGCGAGTTTCCGGCATTCAACAAGCCAATGGCTTGATTCCGATCGGCGTTGTTCAACCGAGGCATCGTGTAGGAGTGAGATACTCATTTCCACCCGCGTGTTCTGAGTGTGCCCGGGTATCAGGAAATGCACGTGCAAAGTGTTTATTCGCCAAGTGGTTGCGTGTGCGCGATTTACCGGATAATGCGTTTTTAGCGTTGTTGTCCCTTATGTTGGGAACAGGCCGGAAGTCGACCTTTACATGCTGCTGAAATAATGTGTACCACTGTACCATGTACATTGACGAATAGCGTCAACGAAGTCCAACCGGAACGTATATTATTTTGACAAAAGGAAATTGCGTTATTAATGACGGCTAGTATAATATATATGTATATGTATATGTATATGTATATATATATGTATATATATATGTATATATATATATATGTATATATATATATGTATATATATATATATGTATATATATACACATTATATATATATTATATATATATATATGTATATATATATCTATATATATATATCTATATATATATATCTATATATATATATCTATGTATGTATGTATGTATGTATGTATGTATGTATGTATGTATGTATGTATGTATGTATGTATGTATGTATGTATGTATGTATATATATATATATATATATATATATATGTATATACATATATATATATGTGTATGTGTGTGTGTGTGTGTGTGTGTGTTTATGTGTGTGTGTTTATGTGTGTGTGTGTGTGTGTGTGTGTATGTGTATGTGTATGTGTCTGTGTCTGTGTCTGTGTCTGTGTCTGTGTCTGTGTCTGTGTCTGTGTCTGTGTGTGTGTGTGTGTGGATGGTTTATTATGGGGGAGGGTTATGTATGTACATAGTTTTATTATGTTTAATGTTTTAATAATATGTTGGCCGCAACTAAAGTATAATATAAATTTAGAATATACGATTTGTTGATTGCACTATCGGGTACAAAATCGATATACAGCGTACAGTATAGATAAAATTAACTGCACGAACACGTAGCACTACAGCATTGCACGCGCACGATTTGTCCGTCGTGTAAAGTTACATAAATAGACGGGTGTGTTGGGGAAACGTTGTCATTTATCAATGGGTGTTGGCGGATTGGGTTGTCGTCCAGGTAAGTGTGTTTTGATTTAATTAATAGTATTTATATTTCATGGAAGTTCTTGTATAATATTAGATTTAGTATTGGTATGAACGTATTAACGTTTACTGTAGTTATCTTTAACGATCAACTAAAACATGGTTATAATTATTTAATATCTATGGTATGCGCTATTTTCATTGTTTACCTGTATGTATTTTAATAACCATTTTGGGGGTTTTGGAAATGTGTTTTCATTTAGACGACATTTACGGTGGTTTGAATTACCATGGTTTTGTAACCAATGTACTTGCGTTTTTTTATTGTATTGTAGTATGGTTTTGATATTTGATTTTAAGATGGGTATTTTTAATATGCAGGTGAAATGAAGAATATTGCTAACGGAATTGACCGTCTTGACTTACTGGAAGTCCAGGTCCATATGCCTGATAGGTGGAAAACACATGTTAACATTCTTCAAAACATTATTATAATGGATATATTATGTGCATGTTCTTTTATGTATGTTATATTAAGTATGCCATATTATATGTATGAAATAAGGTTAATCGCAATGGACGTAAGTTCATTTATGTACCATGATATGTTGAACTTTTTTAATTGTTACAAGCTACAATATTAATTGTTACAAACTAAAACATTGTTCATTGTTTATTATTCTGCAATGTACATATATTATTTAGGAAAGTAAAGTAGTTTTCATGATCCAGCTTAATATTGTGTACTTTTATTTTTTTTACAGGGTTTTTATGTTGAACCCTGGAAAATAAACCATCAATATCGACTACCGTGTTTTGTTGATACTGTTACATATATATCTCTGTAATAATGGAATGGTGAGAATCTCTGTAATAATGGAATGGTGAGAATAATATTTCACAACGTAAAACACGGTGTTATAGTGTTGTTTAGGCGAGAACATGTTCACCCTCAGTAGCAAGATTGGTGCAAGTCTATCCCTCAGTAATATGAATAATGCATGACGTCGAGTCCCTGTACTGACATGCGCTGCTATAAAATATAATCTGCATAATTATACTCTCCCTATAAAATATAATCTGCATAATTATACTCTCCCATCTAGTCCCAACAAATAGTTCAATCACTTACAGTGTAAAGGTGAAATTTTACTTGTTAATATAACTTTGTCCATAAAAATGTCAATTTCTTAGTGACGTGTTGTGTCAGAATGTCCTCCGTCAACCTTCTTACATGATTACATTTATGCTGCCATGGGCCGAGTTTCGTTATAATTCGCGACTCGAGAATTTTATTTTATTTTATTACAATACGATACAAATTATAATACGATGAAACTCCTATTGCCACCATCCCATTTGCCAACATCGACGGGACTTAATTGGTCTTAATGTTGGAGTTGTCCTAATACAGAATAATCTATACTCAGAACGATCGTTTCGTAAATACCGATTGTCTGTTTTACGTCCCACCCTCATTCGCGGTCGTCGTGAGGGCCTCCACGAGGACTCCTGGGCCCCGTTCCACAAAGCGATCGCTTCCCCAAGTGCTAAGATCGCTTCCCTAAGTGCTAAGATCGCTTCGTGGAACGGGAGCCCAGTACTTGGGCATGGGCCGAGTCTCCGTTAATAGGACTCTAGTACCCGTGCAAGGAAGAGCACTCTCATTTAATTATATTGTTTACATAAGTTTGCCATTTGCTTGTCGTCGGTTATATATAGGGTTATGAGACATGGAGGGGGAAAAAAAATTGAATATGTGGAATGCAATACAATGGCATGATTTGGCATCCGTGTTCAGCACTGTAATTAAGATGCATAATGCTATTTTACTTTATTCCTTAATCTCATTATTATCTAGTGTCTGGTACTCGGGTACGGGTCGAGTTTGACCCTTGACTACTTGAGTCTAATATTTTGTAGTTTTGGGGTTTATATAATATATATATATATATATATATATATATATATATATATATATACTGAACAAAATAAACTTCCGCTAACTTTGCTTGAAAACAAACCGGGGGATAATTGTTATACATGCGTTTAAAGAGTGTTCCATGATGTATCGTTTGGTGCAAAAATCATGGCCATAGGTTAACAGAAACTGGGAGAAATTTTGACCAAGTGTGGTAGGGGTTAAAAAAAAAAAAAACCCACTTAATAACGGGTATGACCACCTCGTGAATTGACCACTGCAGTGCATCGCAGGCGCATAGAATGACTAAAGTGTTGAATTCTGCCTGTGGAATATTGTTCCATTCCTGAATTAGCGCTTGACGAATTTCGTTGACGTTAGCGGGTGGGTTGGGACGACGCCTCAATCGTCTGTCCAGACTATCCCAGACATGCTCGATGGGGTTGAGATCAGGACTTTTAGCGGGCCAGTCATCAATGAAATCAATGTTATTTGTCCTAAGAAAATTTACAGTGTCTCTAGCTGTATGAGAGGTTGCATTATCATGCTGAAAAATCGAGATGTTGGCGTTGTTATGGAACAGAGGAATGACGTGATGAGCGAGAATGTCATCGCGGTAACGTTGAGCATTTAAATTGCCATCAATGACGACTAGTGGTGAACGATAACCATGGGCAATGGCTGCCCAGACCATGGCACCACCCCCACCCCCGAAACGATCTCGTTCAAGAACACATCAGTCAGCATAGCGTTCATTTCTCCTAAGGTAGACGCGCACCCTGCCATCACCACGTTGTAAAGAAAATCTGGATTCATCCGAAAAAAGAACGGTATTCCAGCGTCGCCATATCCAACGAGTGCGTACACGTGCCCAATTAAGACGATTTAGACGATGACGTTGCGTTAAAACTCATCCGACGTAAGGACGTCGTGCATGTAAACCGTTCTCCCGCAGACGATTACGAACAGTTTGCCCACTGATTCGGTTATTATGAAGCCCAGGTGTGTTAGCAGCAGTAGCAGTGGCAGTTTGGAATCGATTGCGCAAATGCGTGTTCATGATATAGCGGTCTTGACCACGCGTTGTAACACGCGGACGTCCACGGCGTGGCAAGTCGTTGGTGCTTCCTGTCGTTCGAAATCTTACGCGAAGATTCGGTATCGCTCGACTAGAACTCCCAACATGCCTTGCAACGTCTTCTGTCGACATGCCAGCATCAAGCATGCCAATCGCCCGTTCGCTTAAATTATTGGGTATTCTTGGCATACTAAAAATGCTACAATGTAAAAAACGTTAATTTTTTTTACAAATTTTGAAGCGTTTTCGTTCACTTGACAACAATGTCAGTAAGACAAGTAAAACAAATTGACCGAATACTACACGGGACATGTCGAATCATACATGCACGTGCAAATTGAATTTCACGTTGTCGACGATTAACAGTGCAAAAATAATCGATAAAATTCATGAATCCTGATAATACAGCTCAAAGCTAATACTACCTATATAATTTCATTACACAATGAATTCTTTACACAACAAATACTATGTACAAATCGAACGTTTCTTTTTTTGTTCAGTATATATATATATATTATATATTTATTTATTTATTTAAGGATTGTCTGTTATTTCTTTTACGTTCATCGGGGTATGAACAGAAAAAAATCATCCGCCAATTGTGTGAATCGGCGAAGCCGTTCTCACATAAGTTTGCGGTTGATTTTCTTTGTTCATACCCAGATGAACATAAACGAAATAACAGACAATACTTATAATAAAATTTTAAACATACTTACTAATAATAACATTAAAAGTTCATATTTTATTTTGAATTATTTTTGGGTTAAAATTATAATGCTCAGGAAGACAAATTACCAATATAAAATGACGCCATCAGGTATGAAGTTCCCTAACGACGTCGTAATTTTTACGTTCATTGAGAAATTAATAAACGTCCGTTGCTACCCATAGCTGATGCAATGGAATAAAAGAATCCTTCATATGTTTCCATGTGGGATAGGGGTATGTATGTATGTATGTGGTGGCGGGGGTGATCGCGTATTGGTATGCAAATGGTATACACATTTGAGTGTATGTTTATGTCTGTTGCATAAATGTAGGTCTGAGCTCAATTAATATGTCTTATTTAAACAACAAATCATACTTCGAGACTTACTTGCGACAATTTTATTACATCTAAATTGGCCAACTCCTGTTGTTCCATCCCGACAAATCCATTCTCCAGCATCTAGCGAAGTGTTGAACGATTCTATGGTGAGAGTCTGGTGTGTGGGAGAGTCTCGAGAAACACTGTAGCCAATTATACGATTAGCTGGCAAACACAGAGTGTTAGCTATGTTACATGTCATCACCGTTAATGGTGTTCCACCATTTGGTCGCATCCAACGGATTCCAGCAACTATAGTGCCCGCTGTTTCACAAGTCAATACAGTACTCCTTCCAGGAATTCCGTATCCCATACAATCAATCGTAGTAGTTGCCAAACCTGTGATGTAAAAAAAAAAAAAAAAAAAAAAAACTGTAAACAAAACAGTAATACCAGTATAAGAAGCCATTAGATACGTCATAATGATTAACAACTGTCTGATCGTCCGGCTTTCAGAGGTATAATTTGCACTAAATAAACACGTTGGAACTGAATGTTTTGTATGCTGTTCAATTTAGAGAGGTAAACTTCAGTGTTAAAAGATGGATAATCACGGGACCATGGAAAACGTCCGGTATTGAGAGAATTCATGGTTAGAGAGGCTCCCATGTATATACATCTACATACATACATACATACTACAATTCAGCCTGCCCTCTATTGGTGCACTTTGCACTGGAATCATAGCAACAAACTATACCTGGAGTTCCGTAAGTTTCGCCAGACAGAACAGTACAAGAGGGGAGAGGGGCCGAAAGACACCCCTACTCCAATAAAATGTTCTTTTTTAATGTATTTTTCGGGAAGCATAACACGAACCTCTCCCCCCCCCCCCCCCTCCCCAATAATTTCGTTTGCTAAAGTCTAGACCCCCCAACAACCACCCCTCCTGCATATGTTCCTCCATTCGCGCCTGTTAAACACAATTATTTATTAACTTTGCTTTGAAAGGGGCGGGACGAAGCCCAGTGGTAAAGCGTCCTCGGTCGATCTAGGATCGATCCCCGTCGGTGGGCCCATTAAGCTATTTCTCGTTCTAGCCACGACTGGTATATAAAGGTCGTGGTCTGTGTTATCCTGTCTGTGGGGTGGCACATCTAAAACGATCCCTTGCTACTAATGAAATCAAATGTAGCGGGTTTCTTCTCTAAGACTATAATATTATGTCAAAATGACCCAATGTTTGACATCCAATAGCCGATCATTAATAAATCAACGTGCTCTAGCGGTGTCGTTAAACAAAACAAACGTTAATATTAATTTTGCTTTCAAATGTAGGCTAGAGGTTAAACTTTCAAATGTATAGGCCTATCTATAACAATTACAACTATATAGTTTAATTTACTAGCAGAACAAACAAATTTCCCATAAAAAAAAAGGGGCACATTGGCTCGTTAAAAGGGCATCTTAATAAAAGTTTAAATATTTGCAGTTAATATGAATGCGTTTGTGTATATATCACAGTGTACGAACGGAAGTATATACTATTAATGACTAGCTGTGTTTTTCTGTCGCGCTAGCTGCATTAATAAATATTATTATATGAGTTTTGGGGCCCGTCGGAGCATTTTTTTTAAAAGTGGGGTGGGCTGATGATCAGGGTCGCCGTTAAGCATGGCACGAGATGTGTATGGGGTTCGGGAGGGGGGATCCGGGGGTACGCTCCCCCGGGGAAATTTTTTAAACTGGATGGCTTTAAATGCCTTTTCTTTGCATCTTAATCGCGAAATTAGCCATTTTTAAACAATAATTTAAAAACTATTTTTAGCATTATTTTGCATAGTATTATAACACAAAAATGTTTCTTTTTCCCCTTGGCATCTTGATTGCAAAATTACCCATTTTCAGACGGTGATCAGTTCCTCTTTTGGAGTTTTATAACCCAAAAATTATTATTTAGAAGAGTTCAAACCCGTTACTCTTAGATATCAATCACCAAAATCGTGAATTTTAGCGTTGACCGGGGACGGGAGAACGGGGAGGAGAACCGGGGAAAAGTTACATAATCAACTTTGTGTCGTATATAAGTATGACTAATTGTAATTTAACTTTAATAACTTGTTTTAAAGGGCACCTTTCTAGGGACGGATCTGTTTTGGTAGGGCAGATATAGCCTTTATAAAAAAAAAAACCCCACAAAAAACCCCAACACAACAACAACAACCGATATACAAAGGGGCACTTTTAAGCACTTGTAAATTAAAACTTTAAAAGGCACTATTCTAAGAACGGCTCGGTCTAGGTAGGGAAGTTATATATAAAAACGATACAAAGGAGCACTTGAAAATTATAACTTTAAAGGGCACTATTCTAGGGACGATTGTCTAGGTAGGGCGGTTATACATAAAATAATAATAATAAAAAAAACTCCAAAACCAACAACAACAACAACAAAAAAACACCTACGAAAACCATACCAAGGGGCATTTGTAAATTATAGCTGTAAAGTGCACTATTCTAAAAACAGCTGTCTATGTAAGGCAGATATATATAAAATAAATAAAAGAGCCTATTGTCCATTAGCTAATCATCTGTATAAACGGTTTTTTAAACTTTTAAAACATTTTTTTTAACACTCCCCACCCCTCTCGTTCCGAGTACAGTTTCTGGCTCTAGTTAGAAATCGTGCTCGCAACGAGCGTGCTTGAACATTAAATTGATATAAGCACGTTAATTCCCGACATCTGACCTGACAGTCATTTGTGGGCATACATACATACATATTGTTCATTAATAAATTTTAAAACCAATACAATTTCAAAGCAAAACCTATTAGGCTATCATTATGCAACTTTGATCGCACAACTTTAAGGCGCTCATTACTCACGTTAGACAATGTGGTGAACCCCACTGAGACTCAGTAACACAGACACACATCTGCAAGCTGGCGCATACACGCACAACTTAACTTCATGCGGCTAAAAATGCTTACGTGCAAAACAATTTTTATATAAACAAAGAGGGCACTTTAAAAAAAAAATTCCCACACCGGTATTTATGCAACAATCATGCACGAGCATTTTTAACAAATTCAAATTATGCTGTTTTTCACATTTTTCATGACTGCACGAAATTCACTAAATCCGGAAACAGTGACTTTTCGGAAACACGGGGGTGTTTTGGCGAATGTTTTCTCATTACTATCAAACTTATTGCAGTATCTTTAATTCAGATAAACTTATTTTAAAAGTGATAAGTTTCTTTTGCCTGTTAGTTTTAGCAGGCCAAACGAAATATGTTCTGCTGAAAATAAGACAGTCACGTAATGGGGTGAAGGGAAGTTTTCAACTTCGGGGTAGTGTGTTCAAAATTAGGACGTCTCAAATCTATTTTAAAGCATTATGGATTTAAAATACAGAATCACGAGCTACATAACAGAAAAAATAGTTGCACACACACATCTATCTCTTAAAAAATTACCTGCAATTTTTTATGGTTTTAGTAGGTGAATTTGTATTTCACCTGCTAAGACTAAAAAATAGAAGAAAAAAATTGAATATTTTTGGTTTTGTTTAATGACACCACTAGAGAGAATTTATATATTAATCATCGGCTATTGGATGTGAGACATGTGGTCATTTTGACACGGTCATAGAGAGGAAACCCGATATATTTTTTCATTAGTAGCAAGGGATCTTTTATATGCACCATCCCACAGGATAGCACATACCACAGCTTTTGATATACCAGTCGTGGTGCACTTGATGGAATGAGAAATAGCTCAATGGGCCCACCGACGGGGATATATCCTAGACCGGCCACGCATCAGAAGTGCGTTTTACCACTGGGCTACGTCTCGCCCTCTAAAAAGTAGACTGCATTTTGTTTTTCCACAGGCCTATACTAATTTCGAGCCCTGTTCTAATGCATAAGAATACATTGACATTCGAGATAAGAGCTTCGGGACTTGAAAGTCTTGCCACAAATAGGAATTTGAGCATGTTTCAGAGCAAGAGACGCAGTGTTTGTAGGATGGATCTCTTTAAAGCTTGTATAGTTTGGTGGGAGTCCTCTGGTTGAATTATACATAAAGTCATGGAGAACTGGTTAGAATGGGGGAAATATCAGTGTTCAGCCCATTGACGGGAATTGATCCTATATCACTATGTACTTCAGGTGAGCACCTAACCAGCAAGCTGAGACAGGATTCACAACCTCAGTAGTAGAGTGCTCAGCCCATTGACGGGAATTGATTCTATGTAGCTCAGTAGTAGAGTGCTCGCTTGCGGTGTGATGGGTTGCAGGATCGAGCACCCTTGATGGACTATCAGCTGTTCGATGTTAAACATTTGATAATTCTGTAATATAGTCTTAGAGAAAACCTACATTTTCCCTATTAGATCGGTTGGTTTCATATTGAGAGTCCATGATTCGAATGCTCTTGGTGGATGTTGATTTTTATCCGTTATATAAACGAGTTTACACAGTATTTAAAAACAGCACGAATTCATTTTAATTAATACCACGTCGTGAAAAGCAACTCAAAGTATTATTATTATAATTAGTAGTCAATTTTCAATTTTAATCCAGAAGTGTGTACAGAGAGGTTTCGGAGGTTGAAACCCGTCCATGTTTAAGCAATGTTTTGTTTTTCTCAACATATTTTTGGGGAGATCATAACTCGACCCCCTATAAACTTCGGTCGCCACAGTTTAGACCCCCTCCTGTTAAAATTCCAGCAGTTTTGCTATCTTTTAGGTGGGTAGAATGGAATTTTGCAATACCAAATTAGAAGTTAGGTCTAAAACCTAAAACCACCGAAAACCTTGGTCTGGAATAAAATTTTGAAAGAAAGAAATGTTTTATTTAACGACGCACTCAACACACGTCAGACATATATGGTTAAAGGACCACACAGATATTGAGAAGGGAAATCCGCTGTCTCCACTTCATGGGCTACTCTTTTCGATTAGCAGCAAGGGATCTTTTATATGCACCATCCCAGACAGGGCAGTACATACCACAGCCTTTGATATACCAGTCGGGGTACACTGGCTGGAATGAGAAATAGCCCAATGGGCCCAGTGATAGGGATCGATCCCAGACTGACCGCGCATCAAGCAAGTGCTTTACCACTGGGCTACGTCCCGCCCCATGAAATAAAATTTAGAGGCCAAAACTTTTAGAAAAGTTGATTGCTCAGCTGAAAATAATGAAGGCGATTGTAGCAAATTATAGTGCTATCTTTCATATGCACTTTACCACAGACAGGACAGCACATACCTTGACTGTTGATTGGGATTGGAAAAACCAAAGAGTCACTCGAGGCTTTCAGTACAAGATGACATAAGGTGTTTGAGGGAAGCAGCCCACACCCTCGAACTGATGAATTTACCATTTCTCAGGGTACTGAATGTTTTTTAGTGCAGGTGCTTCTAATAGAGGAACTTTCACTTTCTTTTTTAAATTTTTAAAAAATTGCTCGAAATGGATCAAGTGGCTTGCTTAGGTCTCCAGCTGTCATCGAAATTATAGTTTTGGGTAATGTGTTGACAAAATCATGAAAACAGGAGTTCCGATGATCATAATGCACAGAACTGAAAAATGTTTCCCATAAAATTTGAAACCCTTAGGCCTATTGCTAGCAATTTTGCTACGAGGCCAAAAATATGCATCTTTTATGATACATGTGCTACATATTTTTATTTTTTATTTTTTGGCGAATTCCTTCTGACCTTACAAATTGCTTGCCATCCAATGTATCCAAGAGTCGCCAATTTTGTTTTTCACTTATGTTCAAATTCATCAAGCTACCTGATAAACAGTGATCCTCTGAAGTTATTATGAAGTTCACCATCCATTCTGCCAAGAATTGTGGATACTGAAGTGACAATTCAAAACAAACATTTTGTAAAAGCATTAATTTTAATCAGTAAAAATAAGCAAAATATAAAATACAAAAATTGATGAATTTTAGTTGCGTGTTTCTAATACATGTAGCTACACTTAAGCCATAAAGGAAATATATAAAAAATATTATTAAAAACATTAAGATAAAATATGTTCATCTAAGTGTGTATGGATGTCCTAAATAAATGATCACAGGTTTGGAAATAGAATAAAACACCAACTGTTAGAAGTTTGTAAAGCATACAAAGTGTTTTTAAAAGACTGAATCAAAATTGCTTCAGAATTATTATTATGATTATTATTTTGGTACAGTAGTCCATTTTGTGAAGTCCAGGACAAAAATCCTTCACCATCACAGCAGTCTGGACATCATAAAGTAAACTAGATCAATTTCAAAGAATTTAACTATGGTGATCTTGATGTTGATTCTAAGCCTCTTGCATATGATGAACCACTATCATCAATGTGTCAACTTATTCCATATTTAAAAAATTGGTCCTCAATTAAGTGTAAAATCCCTGGTGTATATATATATATATATAAAATTTGAATAAAAATTATACAACAAATTTGTTTTTCTCTTTTTGTTGGACAGTAAATTATTATTTTAAATTATGTTTAA